>NW_024582065.1:6733301-6933377 GCF_017639235.1 Corvus kubaryi | reverse complement strand
TCCATCCAACCATCCATCCCTCCATCCATCCATCCATCCATCCATCCCTCCATCCATCCATCCATCCATCCATCCATCCATCCATCCCTCCATCCATCCACCCATCCCTCCATCCATCCCTCCATCCATCCATCCATCCACCCATCCATCCATCCATCCATCCATCCATCCATCCATCCATCCCTCCATCCCTCCATCCATCCCTCCACTTATTTTCTCTCCCCTCTATCTCCCTGCGAATCCAAGCTGCAACCTTTCCATGCTTCATCACCTGACATGTGATGGAGAATCCCAAATTCCACAAGGAAAGATCTGTTTTATCACTTAGAAACACACCAAATCCAGTTTTTCCCTCTTCAGATACCAGACACCCTGCACTGCCTTCCTGCATTACCTGCCATCCCTGATTTCTCAGGACCCATCTTAATTTTCCTGACGTGATCTCTCCCACCTCTGGAATGGCAGGGGAGAATTCTTTGGTTGGAAGTAACAGCACAAAGAGCTGGAACCTGCTGTGGAATCGCTCCAGGGCTGCCTGGCACATGAATTTCCAGGAGGGTGGGTTGGTGGTGAGCCCTCCTGTGTGGGGCTCTGTTCTGTGGTGCCAGCCTTTCTTCTTGCTCTTCCTCTAACCCTCACTTGCTGGCACTGAGCTGCTTCCCGAGGATCCCACAGCAAGCTGGATCAGCGTGGAGAGGAGATCCAGGAGAGGACACAGGGCCAAGAGAGCCTGAGGAGTTTGTGGATGCAGCTTCATCACCTTAGCAAAAGGGCTGGAGCATTGGATGGCAGGGGCTGCAGGCCCTGCCGCTTGAGGTCTGTGATGGACAGCTTGGGAGAAGGACTAATTAGGAGTAGAAATTGTGGATAAATGAGATTTCCTTCAGAAAACTCAGCATGGCTTCTGCACAGGGAGGGTTTGCCCTACAAACCTCTTCACAAGCTCAGGAAGTTTGAAGGGGAAGGTGTTTCCAGGGACCTTCCAATTTCCAAGGCTGTGACAAAAGGCTCTGCCCTCTTCCCAACCTTGCCCAGATACTCATGGAAGGATTATTCATTCCCCCAGCACCTCCTGCACCCCCACGTGCCAGCAGCCCCTCGAAATCCACATCTCTGCTCAAAGGGATGTGAGGGAATCCATGGTGAGCACCCTTAACCTCCCCAAGCCCTTCCATGAGCAGTGGCTGCACAGGGTGACATTCCAGCGCGTCTGGCACGTCCTGCCAAGTGCAGAGGCAGGAGCTGACGGGGGAGATGTGATGGGATGTGCCAGGCAGGGCCCGCCGTGGATCAGCCTGGAGTATGTGTTCCCTCAGAACACCTCTGACCCAGCTCTGAGGCTGATGTCACCCCAGGAGCCTTGGCATATGGAGCTGGTCACGGACTGGGGATGTTTAACAGGGCCAGGGTGGGGCACTGCGTAATTCACCTTTTTGGGTTAAAAACACTGATTTAAGGAGCAGCTCCTCTCTGCTGTTTCTTTGTTAACTCTTAAGCAGACTCATCCTTTGGCACCGTGAGGTTGTCACGTTCAAGGGCAGAAACCTCTCAGAGTAACAAGTGGCAGATGTGTCCCCAGGGCACCTCCAGCTCCTGCCTAGAGCCACGGCAGTGGCTGCAAGGGGGACACCAAGCAGGGTCCCAGTTTGGGGCAGTTGTCGGGGCTGTGTTAAAAGCCAGGTGGTTCTGCCATCGTGGGTGGCTGAAGCAGGTGGAGAAAGGCAGCTGTGGATGAGCACAAACCTCTGTGCTCATCTGGGTATCGCTGCTGTTCTCAGCAATATAAAATTCTGCATTTAAATCCAGTGAAGGTGACTGAAGTGCTGCAGACAGGAGGAGGAGGCAGTGGGGACTTTTCAGGCTGCTGCAGAGAATATTTGGGATGAGCTTGGAGACCACCTAAGAGAAGGAACCTCCTTAATCATGGGGAAGAGGCAGAGAAAAGCACCTGGTCCTTCCTTCAGGACCAAGGGTGGCTGGCACTGTGAGCTGAGCCTCCTGCAGCCCCCTCCGGCAAAGCTGCACACACAGGGCCCTGTCACTGCCAGGGAGCTCAGGGTAAAAACAAATGCCAGAGAGAAGCAGAGGAAAAGGCTCTGTCCTTAGGAATGGGAAAAGAGAGAACCCACTCCCAGGGTCTGCCACGTGCAGGAGTTGGTTTAGAGAGCCCTAACTCCATGTTTCCCTCTTGGAGCAAAGCCCTGCAGTGGGATCCTTCAGCAACAGAAGAGCCCTTTTGCTGCCCTATTCCAGGTGTGTGTGTATTTGATTGCATCCCCGGGGCGCCACGCACTTGGTGTGTGTCACATCCACCAAGCTGCAGCTGCCAGAGGAGTTTTCAGGATGAAAACATCACCAGTGTCCCCCAGGCCAGTGTATTCCACTGCGAATGCACACAGGGAGCTGGGCAGTGTTCCAGCAGCCCATTGCTCCCAGCAGTGCCCAGGTTTGGCTGTGGGTTGTGCTCATGGATCAGTCTCACATGGAAGACGCCTCCAGGATCAGGAAAACCAAAGGGAAACCTTGAGGATGGAACAAGCTGAAGGTGGGGCAAAAAAACCCGCTAGAGAGTGGCCCTGGATGCTGCGTGGTGGAAATGCCATAGAATATTCCTGGGCAGTTTGATCCCAAGTTCTGGAAGGATGAAACCAGGAATTTGGGGTTGCAGGACTGTGAGTGCACAAACTTGCCGAAGGGTTTACACTGGGAATAACCCAGCGGTGGTGGAGGAGGGAAGCAGGTGAGCACAACCTGAGCTCTGCACTTAAAACCTACAGATGATCCGGCTCCTGGCTGCTGCTGGGTCTGTTTATCCCACAGACTTGGCAGGCACAGGACACTTCCCAAATGTTGGGGTTGATGAAAGTTGTGGCTGGCCAGCTGCCAGGTCTTGAGGCTATCAACTAGCTCCCAAACTGTGGATGCTAATTAGCACTTCCCTTCTGTAAAAATTGCTGTTGCAAAGTCTGGGGAATCTGTGTTTGTACAGCCCCCAGCACAGCCAGACCGCTTTCACCAAGGAGGTCTTGCACACCACTGCAATACAGAAATATATCATAAAAGCATTTTTCTCCTTCACAGAATCCTGATCTTCCCAGAATTGCTCTTAGAGTAAGCAAACCTCATGTTGAAGTCCAAAAAACAAGCTCTGCACCCGCACAAGGCAGCCCAAGCTTTGCTAACTCCTTGTTATAACATTGTTTTTCCTTGCATCTTATCCTGGGCTCGGCTCCGTGAGAATTGCTTTGACATCTCCCTGGGCAGCAAGGAGGATGTTTGTTGCAGTACCAGAGGCCAGGCATTGAAACCAAAATGAATGGGCCAAGCAGAGAACCTCCATCGTTCATATTTCTGAGCAAGGATATGGTGACAAATTGCCAGATGATGACGTTTGACCTGGGCAAGCAATAAAAAGCTAAAATTGGTTGGGATTTTTTAAAGCAAAGCCCTTCAATATCTTCTGCACGTGGTTCAGGCAACCTTGAAGAAAAACTCAACAGCGACCACAACACAGACAGCTCTGTATTAAGTCATTTGATATAATAATTAAATAATAATAGTCTTAAGTAGACTCTCTAAAGATAAACTATGGTTTTTCCCTCTCACCTTCATTCCTTGTCATCACAGTGAGTGCTTTTCCCTTCAGATCTCTGCACAGGCTTTTGAACTGCGTGTAAAGTGTGCTGGAATTGCTGGCGGTGATCAGTTTATTTGGGGAGCAATTAATTAAATGCAACTGTTTCCCTCTGTATAGATTAAAGGAGTGCTACGAGCGATACCATCTTAAAAAGAGCAGATGTGCTATAAAAACACTGATTATTCTCATCAGTTGAGAGGGACAGGAAAGTATCGGTAGGCTGGAACTGCTGATGAGAAAAATTAAGTTAGTTCTTGGGAATGAGTTTCACTGCCAGGGAAATGAACGCTGCAGGACCAAAGTCACACTTCCAGATGGACAGGGGCCTGCAGAAGAGTCCCTGCTGCCGGAGGAGTCTGACAGCTTGGGTGACAAGAGCCAAGGATGGTGGCAGGGGATGAGGCAGAGCTGGCAGAGCCTCCTGAGGCACACTGAGCATCCTCTGTGCCCAGGGAAACTCTGCAGGGAGCCCGGGGACTGCAGAGCTCAGGGAGAGCTGGGGCAGTCTGGGCTCCCCTGTCACAGCAGCTTGGGGCTGGGGGACAACCTCCACGTGTCCCGTGGTGGAGCTTCTGCAGGTAGCCCACCTGCCAGAGGGGTAATGCTCCTCCAGGATTCAGGGTTTGTCCCAAGGTTTGCTTTTTCCATCTCTGAGGGGTCACCACTGCCCCACCTTTAAGGAAATCTTGTAAATCAGCGCAGGTGAAAATCACCACCTGGGAAAAGCTGTGCACGAGGGCTCTGAGCTGAGGTTGTGCTGGAACGGGAATGGATTTGGGAAGAGGAGAGGCATTCCCTCTTCTGTTAGTAAAACCGCAGCCAGCTGAAACCCCAGCACAGCTCCTGAAAAACAGAGCAGGGAACAAACTCATGGCACCTGCAAAATGCCCTGGGGGCCTTGTGGGATCAAACAGGGGGTGCTGTGGGGTTTGCCTCGACTTTCTCCCTGCACTGGGGATGGGGGCTCTCTTCCTGCACCAGCACTGGGGGTGAAGCTCTCTTGTCCAAACCAGCATTCCCTGGCTCCGTGGTGGGTGACCCGGCTCTGTAAGGGGGTGATGTGGCAATAGAGGGGGTGACCCCACTCTGTTGGGGGGTGATCGGGGTATAGAGGCGGTGACCTGGCTCTGTAGGGCGGTGGTTGGGCTATAGAAGGGGTGACCCGGCTCTGTAGGGTGGTGGTTGGGCTATAGAAGGGGTGACCCGGCTCTGTAGGGTGGTGGTTGGGCTATAGAAGGGGTGACCCGGCTCTGTAGGGAGATGGTTGTGCTACAGAGGGGATGACCTGGCTCTGTAGGGCGGTGGTTGGGCTATAGAGGCTGTGACCCGGCTCTGTAGGGAGATGGTTGTGCTACAGAGGGGATGACCTGGCTCTGTAGGGCGGTGGTTGGGCTATAGAAGGGGTGACCCGGCTCTGTAGGGAGATGGTTGGGCTATAGAAGGGGTGACCCGGCTCTGTAGGGAGATGGTTGGGCTATAGAAGGGGTGACCCGGCTCTGTAGGGAGATGGTTGTGCTACAGAGGGGATGACCCGGCTCTGTAGGGCGGTGATCCGGCTCCTTAGCGGGATGACCCCTCTCTCTTTGGGGATAACCCAGCTCTGTGCGGAGTCACCCATCTCCCAGCGCCGCTCTCCCCCTCCTGGATACCCAGAGCAGCCCCGCATCCCGGGGCGGGGACCCTGCGGCCGCATCCCGAGCCGGGAGGGGGGGCCCAGACCCGCATCCCTCCCGTGGCGCCGCATCCCGGGGTGCGGGGCGGGGGGCGGCGGGCGCGGCGCTGCCCGTGCGGGGCCGGTGCGGGGCTCGGGGGGCGCCGCTCGGTTCGGCCCCGCTCCCGGCCCGTCATTGGCGGCCCCGGCGGCGCTGGGAGCGGGGCGGGGAGGCCGGAGCGGCCCCCGCAGAGCCGCCGGCCCGGCCATGTGCCGACAGGGGTGGCTGCTGCCGGCTGCCTGCTCCGCGCCCGCCGCTGCCGCCCGCCTCCTCAGCCTCGTTCCTGCCGTTTATTCTTAATTTTTTGATCGTTATTTTATTTTTAATAATTCTCTTTAAAAAAAAAAACAAAACAAAAAAACCACCGCGTTTATTTTGGTATTGATGCTCTCCGAGCGGGAGACTTCGGAAGACGCGGTCCTCACCTGAGCGAGCCGGCCCCATACCCCCGTTTGAAGGTAAGCGGAGCGGGAGGAGGCACCGGCTCGGGGGGGCTCTGCGGGACCCCCCCCCCCCGCCCTGCCGGGCCCCTTCTCCCCGTCTTTCCCAGCGCTGGGGTCTCTCGCGGTGTTTTTTCCCTGTTTGCTTCGCTCCCGCCCCCGCCGCCCGCTTCCCGGTGCATCCGAAACTGCCTGGGATCGCTGCTCCGGGGGAACCGGCAGCGAATCCCGCACCCCGGGGGATGCCTGCAAGGAGGGCAGCAGGCAGAGGATAGCCCCGGCTGCCGGGAGTGGGGCTGGGATGGGATTTGGAGGGGGAGACAGCGTGAATAGGGACATGGAGAACTGCACGGCATCCGCTCCCCCCGTAGCCTGCCCAGAGGGACCGGGCAAGTCCCGCCACCTCAGACCTGCATGGGAAATACTGGGGTGCTCCGAGCTTGGTTTTCCCTCATCCTACAGCGCCTTCAGCTCCAAAGCCTATGAGGGATGTCATGAAAGCACCTCTCAGGGATGCAGTGGGAAAGCTGCCCCCATCCCATGCCTTTCTTGGGTGTGCAGGTCGTGTCCTTCTCTGCCCCAGGGACACCTCTGCACACTCAGTGTGGGACTGGAACTGGCCTCTCTTCACTGTCTGGACACCTCACCTGGAGCCATGTGTCTGGGTTTGTTCCCACCTCATGTGCTGGCCCCAAAGGACATCAGAATCCCCTCCTCCATCCCAGTGAGTTTGTAGGGCCACCCCAGTGCTGGGTTAAGCGCCAAACCATCATCCCGTTAGCTCACGCTCAGCAAAGCAGTGGTGATGGAGAGGGATCCAGAGCGGAACGCGAGGAAGGTGATGGCACAGTCACCTGTGGGTTGTTTTTGTCACTCTGAATCCAGCAGCCATCAAGGTCTGTGCTCTCAGAGCCACACGGATGTTGTTCAGCACATTAAAGGTAGCCTGAGGGCTTGAGGGGGGGGCGGCTGTGGGAGGAAGAGAGAAATCCCCCAAGGGAAGATGGCTTTTCATTTCCCCATATCGACCGCTTTCAGACAGGATTATTTATATTTGACATAACACATCACCAAACTTGGGAGGTAGTGGGGGTGTGCTCACACTCATTAAGGTAGACAGTTTTCTGGCAGAATAAATTAAAGGTAAGAGAAGACGGCACTTTGAGGTACAACAGATTGTCTTCCAGCCTGAAAGGAGCAGCGAAATCAGCATAAAACCTAGATGGGAAAACTCTGCACTTCGGTCTGTCATGATGTATGGCTGTCATTTTAGGGAACCTGGCGGGGTATCCCGATTTTCAGAGTGCAGATGGTGCTCCTGGGTGACTTCATTTGAGCAAAAGTACCCAGTAGGATGGGTTTTTTAGTCATCACATCTTCTCTTCGCTGAGGAAGCATCTAAATTACAGCGCTGTGAGGGAAAGTAGTTGACATGAATTGTGCATGAAGTGAGCGCCTGAACTATCCCACACCCGTGCAGACTCAACGAGGCTCCTGCCCCGTGCCAATGGCTTGTGAATAACTGGAGGTTGTTTGCAGTCTCTGTGGTTGATTTTCTTCTTGCTTGAAACGAGCAGAAAGGTGCATTAGGGGCTGTCAGTTGGTGAAAAGAGATTTTTAAACACCTTAAAGACTGTGCAGCTGTAATTAGAAGTGTAACCTCCTTCCTCTGCGTGTCAGGATTTCTGTGCAGAACGATGACAGGACCTCTTAAGGAATGGTGCTGGTGCTCAGGAGAGATAAAGAACTTCAACAAAATCCCCTGCAAAGCCACGGATGTTGATTTATCACTGCACTACATTGGTTCTCGTTCAGAAAGGATGTGGGGATTTGAGGGGAAGGAAGGAAAGAGCATTTGTTCCTTTCTGGTTTGTTGCCAGCGGGCACAGATTACAAACACAGGCAGCTCTGAAATACCTGTGCCTACCTGGGCACAACGAGTGGCAGAACATCACCAGTGCTGGGGTTCCTGGCTGTATCCTGGCTGTGGCCATCGCTGTTTTCCAGCAGAGCCTGGTGGGTGGGTCTGGCTGTCACATCTCCTGATCCTTCTCCATGGAATCTGTGGCAGTCCCTAAACCCTCGTGGAGGTGACACGAGAGTCAGGCCTGAAGGTTTGGTCTCAGGGGCTTTGCTCTCTGAGGAAAACCTGTTCAGCAGTGGGTGTCTCTGACCTGTTCAGAGTCACTGCCCATGGTTTATTGACCCAAGCCTTTCTAAATGTTTCCCACTCTGAAGCTGAAGAACACCCCTGACCCTCCAGCCATTCCTGAGCACCCCTTTAGGATCTTTAGAAGTTTTGCTGGGTGCCAGATTCAAAGAGATAAAGGTGCTCAATTCCCTCAGGCATTCATGTGCAGCCCAGGGAGCTTCGTGCATCCTCGCAGCCTCGAAGGGTCCCTGCCACTGACCTTTGGGATGTCAGGATGTGTTCTCAGTGCCCAGCATGTGGGGCAAGGAGGGCTTTTGCAGCTGGCCAAGCTCCAAGGGATTTGCCTGACTCAGCCCTTTCCCTCGGGCTGCGCAGTGCTGGTGTAAGAGACAGGGATGGCTGGGTCCCTTCTCACTCGGCCTGTTCTGGTACCTGTCTGCCGTGTTGTCATGGATATGGATAAGGACATGGCCAGGGAAGAGGTGCTGCATGCTGGCAGGGCTCCCGCAGGCACGGCTGGTGATGCAACTTGTGACATTGAAGAGATGCAGGGAAGGGATGGAGCAGAGCTGGAGATGTGGGGCTGAACTTACAGCTCATTCCCGGTCTAATCTACGTTTTCTCCCAGGTCATCGTGTGTTATCTCCTTCTCTCCTTGTGATCTCTTATGGAGGGATCGGTTCCCCCTTTGCCTGAGCAAACAGCCTTTATCCCAGCAGTGCACATGGGCAGAGGGATGACAGGTTGGGTGATGGACTCTGACCTTCTGCAGACCTTTCAGCCACCTTCAGCTCACAGCCAGGACCAACCCAGGCAGGACTGGGACCTCAGGAACCTGCGAGAGCAGCCCTGGGCAGAGGGCAGCTGGAAAGGTTGGGGAACAAAATTAAAGGTCAGAATAACATTTTGAAATATCCCTGGACCTCTTTGTCCCTGGAAAGGTTAATAACAGCTGGGACCCATGACAGCAGTTCAGGGCAGCAGCAGGAGGACCAGGCTCCATGGAGATGTGGTTCTCGAGGCATCAGAGGCAGCACTGAGGGAGGACAGGACTTGATTTAGGCCAGAATCACAACAATGATGATTTTACCCCATCCTACATGTCCAAGAGTACAGATTTCTCTCTGGAGCTGAGGGTCAGCAGGGACAGTGTTGGGTCCAGCACCTCCCTCAGCGTGAGCTCCCCTTGGCAGGACAAGCAGTGGAGACAGGACATGAGCCAGGGGCTGGCGAGTTGTTACCCTCTCACCTCAGAGCTTTCTCCTGCTCGTTGAACAATCACTTGTGATGGCTCAGAGCTGACGTTTGACTCCGCTCCCAACTCCACTCCACTCCCACAAGACGAGCTGAGGCATCACCAGGGCAGCTCAGCCCCTGCTCACCACCTCCAGTGCTTCTCCGCCATCTCCCTTCTGCAGGACAAAAGCCACCTTGCAGCCACAGACCCCCCCAGCGTGGATGCAGGGAGTGTGCTGAGCTTCTCTGGACAGCAACACTGATGTTTTCCTGAGCTGGAAACTGGAAAACACATGCCATTGTCCACAAGGAGGGAGGGGTGCAGCTCCTACACGGGGCTGAGTCGAAGGTACACGCGGCTCTGCTGCCCTGGGAAATAACTCTGTGCTCCACAGCTTTTATCAAGGAGATGGAAACTTGTCATATTCTTTTTGCAACAATATCTGACACTATCCAAGCAATTTGCCTTTGGTGTGTTTCCAGAAATAGTTAGGCCTACGGTAGGCAGGGGTGACATCTGGATGCATTACTGTTGAGTTCAGAAACATTCAGTAAACAAGACAGGATCTATTGTTTAAAGGTTATTTCAAAAGGCTCCCAGCGACTTATCTGGCCGTGCAATGGTGAAAGCTTTAATGGCTCTCTGGTAATTACCTTTTCTGAAGGACGTTTCAGAGGGAAGTTACCAAAAAACCAAAAGTCTCAGCCCGTCCTAGCCAGGTGAGGGACCTGATCCAACCTGAAAATGTGAGGGGGCTTGCTCTTTGCTTCAGTGCTGGTGGGATCAAACCTGGGAAATGGCTGAAGGAAGAGCAGGCTGGGGGGCACAGGCAGGGCATGCAGGGGAGCTCACCAGCAGTTCAACAAGAAAGAAAAGTCTCAGATCAGCATAATAGGGCAGCAGGATTCACATCAGCAGGGAGGGCGAGAGAAAGAGCCCTCCCCGAGGCACTGAGGGGAAAAGAAATGTCATTAGGCATGGATAAAGCAGACGCCTCTGAGCACCTGAGCCGAGGGTGGGTGGCTCTGCAGGGAGAGGGGGCTGGCGGGGGCTGCCACGCTCCGGGGGCTCAGCAAGGCCACAGCAGGAGCCACTCGGCGCCCACGCCTCTATTCAGCACGTCCCAGAGCAGTGAATAACCCCTCTATTAAGAAAAAAAAGGAAAAGGAGGGCAGGTAAATTCCTGGCAGGAGCCAAGTGCCAGCCGTCCTCCCTTGCCCCGGTGCCAGGGATGCTGCTCATGTGGAGAAAGGGGCGAGCTGCGGCTCTGCTGTCGCTCACACATCTGCACCTGGCAGGAGCCGCTGCTGGCTGCTCTCCTCGGCCCCAGGGCAGGCAGAATTAATGCTCACTGATAATTTCCAGCCCCTCAGAGAGGAAGTCATGTCGTGGGTTCACACATCTTCCTGTTTCGCCAGTGTTTTGCTCCTAGGGGCAGTGGGGGTGAGTGAGTTCCAGGGATGCCCGTGGAGCCCTGGAGTCAACCAGAGGGCTCTGCCTGCAGCAGGACCATCCTGTCCCGCTGCCCCATCAGGTGCTGCTGTGACGCTGTGTCAGTGCTGCAGGGCCTCAGTGCTGGGGGACAGCTGGTGGGAGCCCTTTGGAGCTGCTCAGACCCCACACACCCAGCCTGCTGCCCATCCCTGCCTTTTCCCTTCTGTTCACCCACTGCTGCTCCGGCCCTGCCCTCCTGCTCCACAGCCCCGTCCTCTTCAATCACAAAATCCTCAGGTGGTGAGATAACCATCGGAAACTGCCTAAAAAACAGGCTTTGGTGAGAAAGCGTCTTTTCCCTTTGAATTGCTACTGAAGTCCAGCTTAGGTCTTTCCAAGGCTGAGCTGGTTGGCCTCTCCTGGGGAGGGGATATAGGAGATGATCTTGCTCAGCAGGGGATGGAGCCCTGTGCCCCACCAGCTTTAGGTCTGGCTTTGAGCCGTGGCTTTGCTCTAGGTACGAGTTCATCACAGGCTCTGAGCCGCAGAAGCTCATAAGCTCATTACACTGGGGGAGTTGCGAGTGGTGAGGAGGCCACAGAGCTGGGATTTCCTTCCCTTCTGCTGGAGAGGACTCTTAGCAAACCAGGAGGAAAAGTCCTGTGTGGTTTCATTTTTTTCACGTGCAGAGCTGTCCCCTGTTCCTGGGCTGCCTGAAAGGGCTGGACCACTATGGGCACAAGTGGCCTCTTGCAGCTCTGCCTTGTCCCCACAGAGCTGGCACCAGGCAAAGCCAGCTCCTCTATTTGCTCACGGAGTGTTTAGGATTAAAGGGGGAAATACCTCAGTATAAATGCCAGAAAAGTGGCTGCCGGGGGGAGAGAAATCCCCAGATTGCTGGGTGATGTGGCTGCTTTGAAACCCTCTGGGGATCACCTCAGCCTTGTGATGGATTCCTCCTCTCCCCAGCCTCTCCCCAGCTCGGGTCGCTTCAGCTGAACGGGATCAAAATGCCTTGAGGTTCAAAGATTCACGGACTGGCACCGATCAGAGCAGGGAGATGTCGCGGACTTTGTTGTAAAAGATGATACAGAGGCTCCATTGAGGCTGGAATTCGCTGTGGTGCTGCGGGAGCGTGCCGGGAGCGAGGGGGATTTCACAGGGAAGCGCCAGACGAGTCCCCGGAGCGGCTGCAAAAATCACAGCTCTGCTAAAGCATCACTCACAGGCTCGGCTTCCTGCGAGAAAAACAACTTACCTAGAGATAGCTTTGCTCATTTCTCTTCCAAATATTCCACCTTCGCTCCTCTGGGGTGTTTGGGTTTTTCTCCTTGGGAATGCTGTGGTATTTTCCGAGCTGCCCGGCAGGGACAGTGCAATCCCGACACAAGAGCTCCTCTTTGGAAACCCGCGTCTGCTTCCCGATTTAGGCAGAGGGTGTTGCTCGGGCTTTGCCATGCCATTTGCATCTGCATTCCCTGCGCTCTCAGTGTGGATTTGGGTTTAGATCCATCATGGATCTTCCTGCCTGAGCTTTGGCAAGCCATTAACTCTCTCCTTTACCTGCTGCCCGCCTTCTCAGCGAGGCGACAGCGTGTGCAGGGAGGCTCTCTGAGTTCCTGCATCATCCCTGCAGGCAGCGATGCTCCTCCTGCCTCCCGCTTTCCCACCCTGGCATCCACAGAACAGCGGCGTGCACGACGCCACTCTTTACTTAACACAACGTACAGGGGTTACAGGAGAGGAAAACGGAGTTACAGGGGGAAACGGGAGGCATTTTGTGGCAATCCAAGCTGTTTCCTGGGGAGGAAATACAGCCAGGAGGCTCAGCGTGGAGGTGTCCCAGCTGCAGGAGGGTGGCTGAGGAGATGCACGGCCTCACTGTTGGGGATTTCTCCCCATCTTCTCCACAAGTGCAAGCAGGGATTTGCAGGGATGCAGGCTCTCCTGTGGAAGGGAAAGGTGTCTCAGTATGATTGGTGTTGCCTGCTGGGAAGCTAAGCTCTGGAAAGATTAGCAGTGGGATCTGGGGAAAAATAGCTCTGCTGAGGGAGTGGGAGTGGAGTTGGGAGGGGACGGATAACGAGCGCTGATTTGCGTTTGTTGTTAGGAAAAATTAGTGGGTTTATTGTTATGTTACACAAAGGAGCAACCGGGGTAATAATTCGAACTCAGGCTGTCCCCTGGGCTTCCTGTGTGACTTCTTCCTTGTGCAAACAGTGACGGGCACGAAGCTGTGGCTGCCACTGCCAGGAGAGCAGAGCCAGGCCCCCTTCCACATCCAAATGCATTGAAGTGCTTGAACGGTGTTTCTCAAAGCCCTCCAGGTGATGTCTCCCATCCAGCTGTCACCAAAGCCATTTTCTGAGTGACTGTGACAGAGTTAAGGTGCACCCAGAGGAGGGAATGTGCTCCTCGCGGGGCGTTGGACTTGGTGACCTTTAAAGGTTCCTTCCCACCAAACCCTTCTGTGATTCCAAGGGCAGCTCGGGTCTGCAGCACTGGCATCACTGAGCTCACTGGGCTCGGGCAGGAGCTCTCAGGAGTCTCCTCTTTGCACGGAAGACCTGGTGGGCTCCAGGTTGTCCAGAGAAGCTGTGGCTGCCCCATCCCTGGCAGTGTCCAAGGCCAGGTTGGACGGGGCTTGGAGCAACCTGGGATAGGGGAAGGTGTCCCTGCTCACGGCAGGGGGTGGGACTGAGATGGGCTTTAAGGTCCTTTCCAACTCAAACCAGTCTGGGATTCTGGGATTCTGTGATCCCCTGTGGCCAGCACTGGATGTGACATCCCAGCCCCCCGAGATAAAGACAAGCACAATGAATCTTAGACAGCTCCAGATGATTTTTTTCTGATTTGCAACGCTTCAGCTTTGCTGTTTTCTCAAGAGTTATTCCTGATTCTCACAGAAGCTCGTGGGAGCAGATTCAGCCCACAGAAAATGGAGTTTTCTTAGTTGCACCTCTTCTCCCTTGTGTTTCTGGCATCACATCTTTGTTTATGTTGTACTTTCAAAGAAAACAACACAGGTTACAGAAAACACAGAACAGTGATACCGGTTTCTGAGAAAACAACACCGATCTTAACCTGTTTTCTGGATACCTTTATAAATATTCTCTATATTGTTGAATGTTCCAATTGGCAGGCAAAGGGTTGGTCTTTAAAACACTGTCTGACTTGATTGGTAGTAAATATAAAGTGTGAAGATTGCTGGGCTGTGGCAGAACTGTTGCCTGCAGAGGATTAGAGTTGCTCAGCTCCAGGGATGCCGAACTCTGGCACATTCTGCTGCTGGAGTTTCTCTTGAAAAGAGAAGATTCCTAAATATTAAGACAGGTTTGCCAGGACCTGAAATGAAAAGGGCTTTGCTTGATTGGGCTGTTAACATCACCTCGAATATCACAGGCTTGAGCAATTCCATGGTAATCCCAACTAAACCAGCCAGAAGCAGCACTGAAGCATCCTGGGCTCCCAGCAGAAATTCCTGGGCTCCCACATGCTCCATTCTCTGCCATGTCAAGCCCAAGAGCAGTAGCAGCCAGGTTGGAGGGTGTTTTTTCACCAGACCTGTGAATATATTCCTGATTCCCAGAGGAGATTTCTGGTCTGTTGAACATTCCGAAGGGGCATCTCCTGTGGGAATAGCTCCATCGCACATTTTGAGGGGCTCTTCTGTGCCCAGGGATGCTCCCAGGCACTGGGCAGGGAAGATGCTCACATTTTTACAGGTCTGGGTTTTGTAAGACTCAAACTTCAGCTCTGTGTATGCTTTACATTGAGGCAGGATGGCAATGAATCCTCCATGGAGGGGGTGGTGCCTGGAGAGCTCAGAAAATCAGTGTCAGTTCAGTAAAGGTTTTGCTAATTCGGTTCTGGGCTTCCAGTTCAGCCCAGAAAATCAGCAAAGTTTTGCTAATTCGGTTCTGGGCTCCCAGTCCAGCACATTAACTCTGTTATTTACCAGCAGAACATTCCTGCTTCCTAAGGAGTTCCAGTAGCTGTGTTCAGGTGAAGTGAACTTGCTGTGCAAGGGAACAAAGCTGAAATCCACTCGGGATTGGGAGGTGCTGTGTGAGCCTCCTCCTGCTTCCCAGGATGGATGGAGGCATTGCTGTGGGCTCATCCCTGGGCGTTCAGGGCCCTGACCCCTCCCAGGGCAGCTCAGAAAAGCTCAGGGGTGGTTCAGAGCATTGGTCTGAGGCTTGGCTTTCCAAGAGAAGGCCCTTGGCATTTTCTGGTGCTTTGAGGTGCTGCCAGTGTAAGGAAGGAAAGGAGCAGCTGCAGCCTGCCCAGGAAGCGCCAGCACTGAGCAGAAGCTTCTGATCACATCCACCCTTCTCACCTCGCCTGCCTCAGTTTCCCACATTTTGGTGCCTGTGGCAGCGTTTCTCTGGCTGCTGGGCACAGCAAGGAGGTGGCAGATGAGGCTCATGAGCCACTGCCTCTCTCTCTCGGGCCTCCCCACCACCAAGGAGTCATTTGAAAGGCAGGGCTGGTGTCGTCCTGGTGCTGACGAGAAGCAAGAAGATCCCTCACACGTGTTCTGCTTTTGGAAGATGCTGTCCCTGGGAACGGTCGATATCTCAAACATTTGATCCCGGCAGTTCCCACCCCACGTGGGCTTGAGCTGAGCAATTTGTGTGAAGGTTTTTCTCTGGTTCTTTATTCTCCTAATGAGGGTTTTCAGCTGAGCTCTGTGAGTTCCTTTATCTTTTCTGCTCTTTCTCTTACGATTTGGTTGTTGTGGGGTTGTTGTTTTGGGTTTTTTTTTTTTTCTCTGAGTTGAATCTTTCCCTCTCTCATCTCCCAGGAAAAGCTGTAACAATATTAAGGTGAGGAAAAAAAGGCAAAATTTACTGGAACTGCTTCATGGTGAGTTGCTGTGAATCTGAAAATTACCCTCTCAGACGGTCTGTATTAATTCCCTGATGCAGCAATGATAAATCCTTATTGAAGGGGATAACATAAGGAGATTTTACTGCCTGGAGAAAAACTCCAGGGTGCAAACAATGAGGAAGCCCATCTGCCTCTTGTTCATGATCCCTGGAAGTGTCCAAGGTGAGGCTGGACGGGGCTTGCAGCAACCTGGGCTAGAAAAAGGTGTTCCCCCCATGGGAGGGGGTGGAATGAGGTGAACTTTAAGGTCCCTCCAACCCGAACCAGTCTGGAATTCTGTGATTCTGTGATCAGTTGGCAAATGCACGTGTGACAGTGCTGACACCAGCCCTCAGGGGGTGACATTACACTGAACAAAGGACATGGATGGGCGGCCAGACAAGTCCCCTGTCCCGGAGCCCCAAACCTCTGCCCATTCCCTGCTTGCAGCAGCTCCCCGAGTCCCTGAGGTCCAGCCCTGCGAGCACCAGGCAGGCAGGAACTGAAAAGCAGCAGGTTTTGGCCTCAGCCCACGTCAGGCAGCGTGAAGGTTCATCTCCTTCACCGAGCGATGAGGGGCTCCTTCCCTCGCACCCCAAGGGCAGCTCACACCCTGCCCCAGCAGCAGGGCAGGCATCTTGTGTCAGAGGCCACCTCCTGAGCCAGTCCTCAACATTTATGCGTTATTTCCAAAATCCCCCAGCTCCCTCTCTCTTCTCCTCTTCTTTATTCATGCGCCACGCTGCCTTGCAGGGCTGGAGTGGGAAAAAACACTCCGCTTGTGCCTCACTGCACGGCCTGAGCCGGAGCCTTCGCCAGAGCAATGTAAAGCTGTAGCTATGGAAACTCCCAACCCTTTTTCCTGATTTTTTTTTTTTTTTTTTGAGAACAGCAACGTATATCTCTTTGGAGATCCCAGACAGGGCTGCCTGCAGCACCCAGGGAGTCCCCTGGTGTCCCACAGCGGCAGCAGGAGCTGCAAGCACAGACCCAGGTCTGTGTCCCCAGGGCACAGGAGGGGGACTGAGGAGGAATAAGCGGGTTGCATGGAAAGCCAGAGGCCAGGACAGCTCGGGGACGCTGGTGGGGACAGTGTGATGCTGCTGGAAGTGTCACCAATTGCCAGACACCCACCCACAGCTGGGAGGGGTGGGCAGGGACAGAGGGGCGCTGGTCCATGTGTTGGTGGCCGGGTGGAGGGTGTCCCTGGAGCTCTCAGGTGGCTGCATTTAATTTTAAAGGAGCTCCCTGGATCCCAGCCCGGATCTGTGACTCCTGAGCAAAGCAAAGCAAAGCAAAGCAAAGCAAAGCGGGGTGTGCAGCTCGCAAAGGCTTTGATCTGCCGAGGATCTGCCCATCCCACGGAGCCGTGTTCACAGCCCTTGGAGATGCAGAGCTGTTGGATTCACTGCTTACCAGCAATGTGCACCGAGCGTGCCCTTCCTCCCGCCCTAATCGATGGCTCCTCCACCTCCCGGGACATCTGCGGGGTCACCGGGCCAGCCGTGGGGCTCATCCTTCCCAAACACCGGTGTAGGGGGTGGTGGGAGCATGGAGCTGCTCCCAGCTCACTGCTCACCCAGTGGAAGCCACCTAGTCTGGAAATGGGCTGGAATTTGATGGATTTCAGGCAACCTGGCTTCAAAACAGAACTGTGACCAACTTCCCTGTGTGAAGAAGGGGCACTGGTACAGCAACACTTCCTCTCTCAGGCACTCTCCTGCCAGGATGAGAGAGTGGGATGAGCCAGAGGTCCTGGGATGAGCCAGGAATGTATCCCAGCTGTGCAGGGTGGCTGAAGGCGCAGCTGGGGCAGGCTGCCGGCTCAGTGTGTCTCAGCAGGGCTCTGTGTGGTTTTGGGCCTGCCTGAAGCAGAAGCCAAAAGGTGCAAACAGAAGCTTTGGAGCATGCAGGGCTTCTGTTAGCCCAGGGCTGGGTGGCAGCAGAGGTGACTCAGTCCATGTCCTCCCATCAGGATGATTCTCCAGTGATTCTCCAGAGCCGCAAATCCCGGGAGCTGAAGCAGCCACTGGCAGGAGTCACAGGGAGAGTTGCTGCTTCTGCTGCCTTTGCGTGGCCATCAGAGGGTACCAGAGCCTTGCTGTCCCTCTGTGCAGTGTCCCTGGCCTGTAAATCCTCATTCCCAGGGGGTGCTGAATGCCCCTGGGAGCAGGAGGCAGCTCCAGCTCCCAGCCAGGGCTGTTGTCAGCTGAGAGCTCCCCCGGTGACTCTGTGTGAGTGTTTTCCCATCCTTGTGCCCCAGCAGCCACATCTGAGCCACAAAACCCCATTCTCCAGGCATTTCCTGGGAGATGGGACAGTGGGAATGTTGGTGTGAGCTATTGGTGGCAGGCACCAGCTCCCCCAGAGCTCTTGGAGCAGCAGCTTCTGGTGTTCAGCGTGAGGAGCTTCCAAAATCCATGTGAATTCTGGGAAGAGTCGCTCTTTCAGAAGAACAAATTCCTTTTTTTTCCACCTTCAGTGCATTGGTTCAGCAGCATTTTCTGACAATTAAGGGTTTTGATCTCTGTGGCTGTGCCTTTCTGGGGGACTGCAGCGAGCTCTGCTGATGTGAGATGTGGGGAACGAGCACTGCCTGCTGAGTGAATGGTGCAGGAAAAAGTCCTAATCAGGAGTAAGGTTTATAGCTGGCTCTCAACAAGCTAATCCAAGCTTTTCAGGTCGGCCAAGGAACGTTTCCAGTCCTGGGCTGGGCAGTGGGTGCTCCCCACTCCCTGACCTTTTCCCCACTCAGAGTGATTGCAGCAGCTTATCTCAAGCTGCTAATTCCCAAACCTGCTCTCTCTAATGTTTAATATCTCAAGCTGCCTAAGCCATAACTCAAGAGGTGATTAAATGATGCAGGGTGGAAAGACAGCACATCTTTCTTTTATCTTTTTTCTTTTTTTTTTATTTGGATGGAGTTTAGACTGCTTATGAGTGTTTGGGATTATGGCCTGCTTCCCAGCTGATGAATGGGAATAATTCCTGGTGCTTAAGCAGACTGTTTGGGCAGTGAAAGGTGGGACTGGGGAGGGTAAAGCCCTCTGGAGCGGTTTGACAGCAGTTCTGAAATCATGACAGAGCCTGGCTGTGGCAGCTCAGGGCAGGGGCAGACCTGGGGGCAAGTCCATCACTTCTGCACCAGTTCCTTGGGCCTGGCTATTGGGATTTACCTGTCCTGGACTGATGTCAGTGTAGGGTTGGTGTGCAGCGATGGGCAACTCTCTGTCGGTGTCTCCAGCATCCCTGTCATCATCACCAGCATCTCTCTCAATGTCACCAACATTCCTCTTGCTGTCACCAACGTCCCTGCGGATGCTTTCAGGATGTGGCCGTTCATTTCCACAGAGCAGGGTGAGCACTTCATCTGTGCTGAAGTGTCCCCAGCCACCTTCCCCAGTCACTCTGGGATGAGGACAGCAGCACCTTCAGGATGGCCCCTGAAGGGGACATTCCCAAGGGCAGCATCCAGGTGATTCAGCGGTCCCCCCATCCCTCCCCAGCAGCACGGCCTCTCTCCCCGGAGCATCTGCAGCCACTGAAATTCCTGCCGGGCGCTGTGCTGAGCAAGCCTTAACGCCGGCGTGACGAGCTGTGCAAATATTTATTTCTGTGAGGCGTGATCTGGTTGTGCTAAATGCCATCAGCGCCTCACTACTGCAGAGCACGCATTCCCTCACTGCCGGGACGCTGCCGGGACGGGCACCCCCTGGACCTGAGGAAACCTGCTTAAATGTGCTGGGAAGTCAGACTGAGAGCTAATCTCTGCTTTAAAAACTGCTGGGAGAGGATCCCCCGATTCTCCCATGAACTTCTGCTTTTTTAAGCTCCAGGAAGCCCCACGATTCGAAGTGGCTGTTGCTGTAGGATGGATCTCCAACACAGGCTGAGCCTCCTCTGCTGGGTTTTGCTGTCAATGAGCTGCTGTCACACAGGAATCCAGCCTGGCTGCTCTGGCAGGTTGAGGGGGGTCACACCTGATGACCTTTAAAGGTCCTTTTGATCCAAAATATGGTTCTGTGACAGGAACACCTGCAGGGATGAGTATACAGCGTGTCCTTGGTACTTGGAAAAAGCTTATACAACAAGGAGTTGTTGGACTGACACGTGAGATTTAGCAGAATGCTTTTCATTGTAAAATTCAGGGGTTAATTATCTGTAATACCATTGTAATGTGTGGTTATATTGAATTATAACAGCAGCAGGCAGAAGGAGCAGCTCACTGTGACCCATTTCCCATCTCAGCACTGCTCTGGCAGCACTGGGGGAGCTTTTCTGGCTGCAAAGGGCTGAGCTGAGAATGGGCAGAAAGGAGAGGAGCAGTCCCTGGTCCCTCCAGCCCTCTGGAGGAGTTTATTGTGGGTTATGATTGATGCAGATATGGGGGATACATCCCTAAATCAGCCCAGTGCTCACCTGTACCTCCAGCCTTGGCTCTCACTGCCAGGGCACTAAAACCCCTCCTGACCATGGTGTTGTTCTGCCCTCAGCCATTCCTGGGTGTCCCCTGAGCCCTGCCCAGGGCTGGGGGTGGCTGGGATCCTGTTCTGCAGAGCTGAGCACTATTCCAGCAAGGTCCTGGCTGATAAATCATTGACCAGGCTCTGGGTGTAAGTTGCCTTCGCAATGTGTGGTTTCTGCTCTGGACATCGGTGGGAGCTGAAGCATCGTGGGCTCTCCCAGCTGCAGGAGGGCTGGGGGTGTTGGTGGGGGACAGTCACAGGAGTCTGAGCTGTGGGTTATCCCTGTACCAGTGCCAGTGACCTCTGTAGCTGGCTTTAAGCCAGGTAAGGGCTCTAAGGCCACCAGAAGGGGTCAGGTGGATGTGGAATGTTTTTGTTCTCTGTTCTGTTTGCCCATGCCAGTGTTACAGGCATCTCCCAGCTGGTGGAGCCCTCTCTGAGGTGCCACAGGCTCACAAAACTCCTTTTTAGTCCAGGGATTATCAGTAGTGGCACCTTTCAGGGTAGGGGAAGCCCCTCCTGAGTGCAAGGAGCTGCTCTGCCAAAGGTGGTGTCTGAGCAGAGATGGGATGAGCACGGTCCTGGCGGGTGCAGGGGGGAATATGGGGCTGCTGGGATCTCTGAGCCATCTCCAGCACCCAGGAGGACCCATCTGCTGGGGATGAGCCTGGGAATTTGTGAGTAGCTCTCTCCCAGCAGGCCACAGCAGAGAGCCAAGTGCCCTCTGCTCATAAAACATTCAAAAACCCTTGGAGCACCGAGTGCCTGGAGATGGGGGCTCCCATGGGGCCAGCACTGGTGCTGGGATGGGGAAGCACGGGATGATGAGATGTGTCCCCTTGTGCTGAGGAGCACCCAGGTGGTCTTATCAAAGCCAGGGGTCTGCAGTGACCCAGCCCCAGCCCACCCGCAGCCCAGCCTGGCTGTCCCCCGGCCAGGAATGCTGTCCCCCGGCCAGGAATGCTGTCCCCCAGCCAGGAATGCTGCCCTCAGGAGGGGACAGGGAGCACACGGGAGTGATGCAGGCCCTCTGCTTGAAGAGTTTTTCATCTGGAAAGCCCCGTTCCTGCCTGTGTTTCTGGCAGCTGCCCTGCCCGCTGGCTCCGGCCGTGCAAAGTCTTCTGCTGGCACCTTGCCCGGCCATTCCCAGAGCCTGGCTCTTATTCATTGACTGGATAGGATTACAGGAACTGGGGGAAATGCACCAGGAAGGCTGGATTTGCCACCAAACTGGTGTTGGCTTCTGGTTTATTTGCTGCTTTCCCACTTCCCAGGCTGGTGGTAGTGGCTTTCTGTCACACCGATGCTCTCTGGTGTTTACCTCTGGGCAGAGCTGTGGCACTTACAGGCTCCAGTGTGGCATCAGAGGAGTGTAAGTCAGGCTTATCCTGAACTTTACAGCATCAAGGGCTTGGATCCAGTCTGCTCTGCCCTGGACAGTTAATTACAGAGGGATTTCTTGTTATTCTGATTTAAGGTCCTGAATGCTGCCTGCAGCAAGACCCAGTGGCTCGGGGTAGTGGCATCTTGGCCAGCCAGCATCACTCATGTGCTCTCCTGTTTCCCTGGCATCATGCTGAGATCTTTTTCTTCCTTCTGAGGCAGGGCCTGACCAGCAGTGTCAGCATCAGGGTTCAAGGCACATGGGTGAGCTGGGGAGTGGCTGCACTGCCCACCCAGGGCAAGACCTGCAGGGCTCCTCTCCCCCCACCACAGAGGCTCAGACTCGTCCTGCCCCTGCTCAGCTCCTGCTTTCCACACAGAACTTAAATCTTCCCAACCTCATTGAGGTCTCTCCCTTGGGTCTTTGCCCCGGAGTGACCCAACGAGCTGGTCCCCCCCCAGCAGCCTGGATGAGGGTCAGCCTGGGGGCTGTGCCAGGGTCAGTCCCCCCTCAGAGGCCCTTCCCGGGTGCCAGAGGACACCCACGCACGGCAGCACTCGGTGCAGAAACAACTTGTCCAAGCACAGAGCGGAGGCAGGGATGTGCTGGTGCGGAGCAGAGCCAAGTCAGGCAGGGTGGTGTTACTTCAGGACACGGCGCTGGCCTCCCCTGCTCCCTGCGAAGGGTGGGATGGGTGTTTCTGCTTTTTTTCTCCTTTCCTTTCTCCATCGCGGCTGTTTGGAAGCGCAGGGCAGAGCTGAGCCCCATCTCCACTGCACAAACTGAGCGGTGAGGATGAGGGGCAGGGTCTCATGCTGAGGTTTGAGCTGTGCCCCTCGAGTAGGGGCTGTTCCTGCCTCTGTTTATCCCTGGGTGCTCATTAGGGTGCGGTCTCAGCTCCTGCCTGCTCCAGTGCTGGGCACCAGGCGGGATCAATCCTGCCAGCACTGCTGTCTGTGCTGCCAGTTGTCACCTTGTACCCAGGCTGGCTGTTTTGTTTGAGTCTCCAGCTCCTGGAGACAGGTGGATATGGGCAATTCCCACATTCCATGTTGAACAGAGGGCTGGGCTGCCTCTGGCTGCAGAGGAAGCAGGTCCCAGGGCTGCTGGGGGATGCAGGAGCAGTGCAGTGGGACAAGTGTGGGATACAGCTCTTTGCATGTGAGACACGAACTCCTTGTGCAGGCGCAGCCTCAGCGGGACCAGCATTCCCTGGTTTTTAACCACTTGCCACGGCAGCACTTCCAGCTGGTGCAAAAACTCTTTGGAGTGACTTTGCTGCCCTGCAGATGGGAGCTGGGGTGGGATGGGATAGCTGAAAGCTGCATTTATTTAATTGTCCTCAAGATTATTCTTAATACCTCTGAATCCTGAAAGCTGCCTTAACTGGCTGCTAAGAGAAACCTTAGAGCCGTCTCCTTTTCCATCCCTAGGTCTCCCCCAGCTCCAGCAGGCAGGGTTAGGCCAGTCCACATGAGCCCTCCAGCCCCTGGACCTGGAGCTCAGCCTTTCAGAGCCGGGTATTCGCTGGAGCCTTGGGCTGGGCTGAGCTCAGCCCCCCCAGCTGCTCGGAACCTTCCTCCCACGCAGCTCTCCCGAGAGGCAGCGGCTGCAGCAGCCCTGTGCAGGAGCCAGGGCAGCTGTGAGCAGCCTCTCTCCACACTGGGCACCCGCGGTGGTCCAGGGGCCGTGTTCAAGGTGCTGGGGGGGGGGGGGGGTGAAATAGGATGATTTCTCATTCCACCCCTTCTCCGTTGCTCAAGAGAAGCTTCCCCCAACGCCTGGGTTGGGCTGGGAAGGTCGGTCAGCTCCTCGTGGCAATGCACAAGGGAAGGCAGGAGCAGAGGCTGAGGCAGAGCCGGCCCTTGGAGAACAATCCAGCCCCCAAATCCACATCCTCAGCCATGGCAGGGACAGGCAGAAGCAGGCAGGCGACACAGGGTTGTGTTTAAACCAAGCAGCTCCTGCAGGAGCGGCATGTGGGAATTGTGAAGTGGTTTTGGTTTGTGGCAGCACAACCCGTCCTTTGCACTCTGAGAAAGGAGAAATCTTGCATCGATCCCTGCGTGCTCCCAGTAACCCCAGGGCCACCATCCCCTGTCACCCCGTGGCACTGGGGACCACGTTCCTACAGCAAAGGGCTGCTGGGCTGGGGGCAAAGAGCCTGTGTGGGGTTACAGCCCCCTGCAGCCCCTTGCTGCTGGCTGGCAGGGACAGAGGATGTGCTGGGGGCTGGATTTGGATGGGTTCAGCCATCCTTAGTAGCTGGAGGGCTCCTAACATTGGAGGAAGGAGCTGAGGTCTCCCAGGACTGAGTCTCCCATGCCTGCGTTCCTCAGACCGGGGCTCCCTCCCGCATACCTTCTCCAAGACCACAGCGGAGCTGCAAAGCACTTCCTTTTAGCAGGATATTTATTGCTAAATATATGAATCTGGGAGCCTGTGGAGCGTGAAATTAGGAACAAATGTAAAAAAGGAGGTCTAGACAGGAATTGTTCAGCTTATGGGCCTCCGCATGCTCTGCTCTCCTTCCCCTGTGCACGCTGGAGGGTTTAGTGCTTCCAGGTATGCGGCTTTAATCAGAGAAGCATGTTTGGGGAGGGGAAAAGGGAGAAATGCAAATGGTCCCGCTCCGGAGGGAGCAGTGGCTACGATGCCACGTCTGGCTGGGCGCGGCTGGACAGGAGCCGTGGAAATTGGCTCAATGCAACCCTGGCTGGTGCCCCGGGGCTTAATTAATGGGTGGAAAAGCCGGAGAGCCCTCCCTGGCAGAGCTCTGCCTGCCACCTCCCACCTTGGGGCGGCAGGGAGATGCTGATCCCTGTGGGATCACAGAGGTGCAGCGCCCATCGCCGAGAGCCTGCAGGGCTGAGTGGGGCCACCCCAGAGCCAGGCTCCTGCCCCAGCCCTGCACCCTTGGCTCCGGGACAGCGTGGGGATCGCAAAGGGGAGCAGCAAAGGAGCCAGGGATGGGCATTTCCAGCTGGCACCTGGTCCAGCCAGGCACCTCCATCCCTCTTTAAACAGCAGCCAGAGTTTCTAAATCACTAATGCATCGTTGGCAAACCCTTCCCATGGTTGTGTTGCTCCCCCTGAGCTTCCTCAGAGCGCTTTCCCCGAGGAACGAGGGCAGGATTTGGCCCAGCTCTTGCCCCGTGGCCGCGCGGTGGGAGAAGCCGTGGAGCCGTCGGGATAAATTCCCTTCCCTCCTCCCGAGCTGCTCAGCAGCAACACAAAACGTGACGCTGCTTTATCCATTCAGCACTCACCCAACTTTAGCAGGACATTAAGTGCCTGAAAATATGGCACGGGTTTGTTTTCTTTGGGAGCCGGTTAAATCCCTGACAGATACAGTTGCCTTTCCTCGGGTGCTGAAGTAATTTGGGGCTGGGGTGGCTGGGTTTTGGTTTAACCTGATAGCACGAGCTGGGAGCCAGCTTTGTTAAAGCACTTGTGGAGTAGGTGGTCAGGGTACGATTTCTCTCTTAATTTATGTCGCTTCTCCTGTTCCCAGCCCGAACTAAAAGGTTGCTGGAGCTTTATTTGTGCCAGTTTTAGTGCGGCTGTCTCGTATCTGCTGGCGGGTGTGAGCAGGCAGCGCACCTCTTTTCCCCCCAGCATCCTTCCTGTGGCAAAATGCTGTGCCTCCTCCCGGCATGGAGAGGAATTCCAGGCCTCCCGTGAGCGTTCAAGGGAGGGATGCTGAGAGCAAGACCCGTGGTGGTGTTGTAGGGCTCGTGTGCTGTGCGTGATACACAACATCTGCCCTCTGAGTGAGCCCAGCAGGGACAGGGAGAGGGACCTTCCGCTGCTCCCAGTGCTGTGGCAGCTCCCAAGGGGCACTCCAGGAGGAGAAGGGTGCTGGTGGTACCCCAAAATGTGAGCACAGCGGCCAAGCTGAGCCACAGCATCTCTGTGATGTCCAGTGCCCTCTGTGCCAGCCACAGCTCACCTGGGGCTGTCAAGCATCATCCTGGGGTGCCCCCACAGCCCCCCAACGCTGTGGCTTGGCCGTGGTGATGTGCAGGATCCTGGTGCCTCGGATACATCCCGCTCTCAGGGAGGGCAGCACCCCGCTCCCTGCAGTTGTTAAAGGCTCACTTAGCAGCTCCGGTTATTCCAAATTAAAATACCACGTTGTTTTCCTGGGGAAAATGGATTATAGGCTCAGAGAAAAATGAGCACAGCTCAGAAATCCGTACTGCAAGGCTCCTTCTCCCATCCCTGAAGCTCTCTGCCACCTGGCAGGAGCCAGGAGGGTGCCCTTGGTGCCTGGTTTTATTTCCCTTGGCTCCCCCTCCTGAGGGCAAACCAGCCAGATGTGACCCCAGAGCTGCTTCTCACTCAATCTCTCACCCACTGCCTCAAGTTTTTTTAACCCTTGCAACTGCAAGGTGAGATTTAAGGGGAAATAGGGACTCCCTGATGACTTTCCACATGTGTCCAGTGCAGGAATCTGGCCTGATTCTGCCCTACAGAGCCCTCCTGGTTTCTAGCCCGCTTCACAGGGGGGTGAGCAGAGGGTTTGGGGCTCTGCAGCCCAGCCCCTCACTGCACCCCCTCACCCGCTGCACTCAACTTTGCAGGCTGTTAATGGAGAAGAGGGCGGATGACAGCCGGGACCGTGGTCATCACAGGTGGAATATTAGCGACTGTCATTTTACTTTGTATCATCGCCGTCCTCTGCTACTGTAGGCTCCAGGTAAGGCCAGGGGATGCTGCAGTGGGGAGGGCTGATGGGGTGGGAGCTTTGGGGTGCCAGCTGAGCCCCTCCCGTTTCAGTACTACTGCTGCAAGAAGGATGAATCCGAGGAGGACGAGGAGGAGCCCGACTTCGCCGTGCACTCCCACATCCCTCCGCTCCACTGCAACCGCAACGTAGTGCTGACCAACGGGCCCTCCCTCTACTCCTCATCCCCCTTCGCCAAGAAACCAGCCCAGAGCCGGCCCAGCTGCCCCAGCTGCGCTCCCTACGAGCCCCCCACCTCCTTCCTCCAGGAGACCCCCACTTCCTTCCTCCAGGAGCCTCCCACCTCCTTCCTCCAGGAGCCCCCCACCTCCTTCCTCCAGGAGCCCCCCACCTCCTTCCTGCAGGAGCCCCCCACCTTCTTCCTGCAGGAGCCCCCCGAGGAGCTGCACAACGGAGGCGACAGGGTGAGCTACAAGACGGTGAGCCAGGAGGATCTGGCTCTGCCCGTGTCCAACCTGCAGGCGCTCAATCCCAACCGGCTCTCGGCCATGCGGGAAGCGTTCTCCCGCAGCCGCAGCATCAGCACCGATGTGTGAGGTGCCGCCTGCCCGCCCGGCCCCGAGCGTCCCCTCGCACCTCTGCGGGGCTTTGGACAGCGGGAAGAGCTGGTTGGAATTCCTGGAGGAGTTTTGAAAAGGGGAGGGGGGGGGGAAATGAAGTGAATGTATTTCTGCGGGCTGGTGATGTAAAGGGGGAGCAGAGCAAGCCCAGGTGGGGAGCGCGGGGGTGCAGCTGGAGCGGGAGGTTTTCCAGCGCTGCGTTGTTTGCTCTTTTCTTTTATAAAGAGGATTTTGATATTGAGCATCCTTTTGAACGGAGGAGTTGCCCCTCCTCACCATTTGGCCCGGGGATGATGAGTGAACGATGGGGCTCGTGCTGCAGGTCAGGCATGACCTGGGGGGCCTAGGATGCACTCAGGTGCACAGACAGACCCCAAATGTCCTCTAGAAAAGCAGGGCTGTCACTGCCCACCTTTCTGCCACCCTGTCCTTCACTGCTCCCTGCTGCAGCCGTGGGAGTGTCTGTGGGTGTTGGGTGTGAGTGAGCACAGCCCTGCACTATTCCCAGCCCATGGCACTCCTCAAGGCAGGTGTTAATTCCCGGGTGCCAGGCACAGTCCCCTCAGGGTTAGGATGGTGGCTGGGCACACGGCCTGTCCCTGGAGCCCCCGGAGTGGCCTCGTGGGCCCTCGGAAGGAGCTGGGCTGGGGGTGCAAAACCCCTGCATTACCCAGCTATGGAAATGACACACAGCACACTTTGGGATGGAGGAATATCCCTCGGGATAATCAGCGTCCCTGCTCCAAGTAATGCCATACACAACGTCTGACTGAGGGCTCCGTGGCGCAGGGGTCACCGTGTGTGTGCCCACCCTTTGCATGCACATTCTTACACGCATTTATTTGTTTGAGAGGGGTTTTTTAAGGAAAATAAAAGTAAAAAGACACTTTTTCCCCATCCAGGAAAGTGTCAAAACACTTCTAAATTTAGGCAAAACCTCCGATTTGCATTTTCCACTGAGCCATTTCCCATGGCCAGGCAGCCTGGCTGTGGCACCAGCTCTGTCCCACGCTGGATCCTGCAGGGACAGCCCTGGCAGAGCAGCAGGGACAGAGCTGGTCCCTGAGCGTGTCCCTCTGCACCAGACGTGCTGCAAAGGAGCCCTTGGGGGAACTCAGAGGTTTAGGAGAGCAATTTCAGCCATGAGGGAACTCCTGCTCGGGTTTCTCCTGGCTGTCTCCATTCCTCCCCTCCGACCTCACCACTCTCCAAGTGACAGAACACCCTGTTTCTCCTGGATTGGGCATTATTCAGGTTAAATCATCACCTGGGGATGGCTGGTGAGGA
Source organism: Corvus kubaryi (assembly GCF_017639235.1). NCBI lineage: Eukaryota > Metazoa > Chordata > Aves > Passeriformes > Corvidae > Corvus > Corvus kubaryi. The sequence continues at coordinate 6,905,446 of NW_024582065.1, read as the reverse complement.
TGGACTGGCTGCACAGAGACTCTGCTGCCCTCAGCGCTGTGCTCCAGGGCGATTTTCCTTTTTAAAGATGTTCTGGGAAGAAGCAGCCGTGGCTCCAGCCCCCGGGGCTGTTTGGACACTGTTTGCAGCCCGGCTGGGTATTTTACTTCGAACCACGAGGGCTTTTAATTCCACAGGAAACCTTTTGAAGTACAAGTCAGTCTTTGCAAATGAGTATCTTCGACTTTCTGGGGGGGTTCTCTTTGGGGTGGGGAGGGCTGGGGTTGGTTTCTTACGTGTTTAATATTCCGGGCTCGGTCCCTGTGATGCTGCACCCCAGGAGCACAGTCCCTCTGCTCCAGAGGGGTGCAGCCATGCAGACCATGCTCCCATGTACAGTCCTCACTGGGGTTTGTTCCCATGCCTTGAGCCCTTCTCTCCCCGTTTTTCGTGATTTTTCCCACCAGCCTTCCCTTCCTCCGTTTTACCTTGTTTCTTTCCCTTGTTGCTTGGAAACTCAGCTTTCACTAACCCTCACCTGGTGATCTGTTGTACAGGACTTTGGGAATCTCAGATGGGGGAGGGAAAAGTCAAAAAAAAAGAAAAAAAAAAGAAATAAACTACTTTGACATGGGTTTTGAGGTTTTGGGGTTTTTTTGTCCCTGCATCTGCAAACTTGGGGTGGTGTTTGCAAAGCTCTCAGGAGCTCCCTGCTGCTGAGGGAGTGATGCAGCAGCACTTGGGGTGTGCACAGCAGTTTGAGGGATGCTAAAGGGCCTTTGGCTCAGTGTCTGGGGATCACACCAGTAAAAACACAGAGCAATAACCCCTTGGGAGCTCAGGAAGGCCCTTTTCTTACTGGCACCATATGAAATCTCTTTGCTCACAACCCCCTGAGGAGCTTCAGGGATGCAGCTTCTAAAGCTACAGAACCCCAAAGGGCCCCCAACACTCCCAAAATCCCCCAACTGTTGGGACTTTTCCTTGCATCACTGTCCAAGGAGCTGTAATTCCCCTGATTTCAAGCTGCTCTGCTCTCCCTGGGCACCAGCAAAACCACAGCCCCAATTCCAGTGTTCCTAGCACTCCACTACAAACTGGAGCATAAAACAAAATACCACCATAAATGTGACAACTTTATTAAAATATACATATGAGTACAAATTAATGATTATATGGATAAAGTTCACTGTCTGTAAACAAATATATTAAAAAAGAGCACGTCTTTTTTTGTGATATAAAGTGCAGTTATGTTTCCATATTATATACAATATGTCAGCATCGGGGGGGGGGTTGTAAGGACTATGAAACTAACGTTTGATTACAAGATAAAATTCTCTGAAAAAGTATACACCTACATATTACAAAAAAGGGCTTGAGGGTTCATTTACCAAACGAGGACCAGCTTCCCACCACGTTAATTCAGCTAACGAGAGCGTGCAGGTCTCGGGATAAATCAGGAGAGCGGCCCCAACCCCCCTTTGTGAAGGGAAACTTGCACTTCCCAGAGTTCACACCTTCCCCTCGCCAACCCCAACCTTGCACAGAGGGAGGAAACCAAAGGACAAGAGCTTGGGTGTAGCTGGAGTTTGGGGGGGGGAATCAAATATACACGACTTTATGTACAGCTCTGATCCCGGGGCGCTCCCAACGTCCAGCGGCGCCGTCCCTCTGCTCAGGACCGGGAGAGGGGTTCTGCTTCGGTGGGGACACAAAGACCAGGCCAAAAGCATCCTTGTCAGCAGCGTGTGGGACGTGTGGCTACGGGGAAGGAGGAGCCCTGGCTCGGGAAGGCCGGCTCTAGGAGTGGGGAGCGCGGCAGGAGCGGCAGCAGGCTTTGCTGTAGTACCAGTGGCTGCACAGGTTCACCTTGATGGCCAAGGCGCAGTTGGTTCCTGCCTGGTCCTGGCAGCTGTCGTCTGGGTGGGGAGAGAAAACACAAGGTGTGGCACAGAAAAGGAAAAGGAAGTGAACAATTGGGAGCTCACGAGCTCATTTTGGCCCCTACACAGCTCTGAACACCATGGGGTGAGCAACATCATCCCAGCTGTGGCTGCCACCTCCCTGATGGCTGGCAGAGCTGGAAAACACCATGGAGCTTCTCCATAAATATCACTGTCAACCTGGGCAAAGGCACGAGCAGGTTGATCTGTTCCTTCACATCTGGCCTGGTTTGGGGAGTCTCATTTGGTCCCAGCCCTGAAGCTCAATCTCTTTGCTGTAAAACAGAGGTGCCCAGGGATTGCTGGAGCCACCAAGGCACTGAGTTGTCCCCAGTTCAGGGGCCTCCCCTGGCAGGGCACAGGGTGGCTCTAACATACTCACAATTTCAAACACAAAGAGGGTAGAAGTTCCCCAATTCCCTTGAGAAGGGGAATGGGAATCCAGCAGTGTCACAGTCAGAGTTAGGGGCAAGGAGATGCTGGAGACAGGGATGAGGCCAGAGGCTGCTTTAACACTCTCCCAGCTCCATTTAATGCAATATTTTGCTTCAAACGCACAGGATTTATACTTTGATTTTTTTTTTTTTTTTTTTTTTTTTTTTTTTTTTTTTGCTTAAAATCCATAGGATGCATAAAACCAGGCTGCTCCCAGGGCAAGGTGGCCACGAGGCAACTCCCAAGCTCCATGGCCCATCCCAGATCCCAAGGGAATGGGCAGCCGAGAGCACCCAGAGCTGAGCCAGGAGCTGGCCCCCAAATCTGTCTCCCATTTTCATGCTTTTCTCCCACACTGTCCTTATTCCCAAATCCTATTAAAGGATTAGAACCGCGTGTTTGCTAAAGATCACAGGGACTCTGAGCCAGCAGACGAGTCAGATAACGAGATAGTTACAAATCCCACAGGATTTGTAACCTGAAGACCAAAAATCATTAAAATAATGGCACAGATGGAACTTCCTCGGCTCGAGCTGGAATCTTACAGAAGCAGCACCCAAATCAGCGCTGCAAAGGCCCCTTTTATCTTCAGGTCAGAGCATGTTTCTCCTGAGCTCTGCCCTTAATTTATCTCCAGAAAGAGCTGGTGCACAGCCCCCCATCACTTGGGCACAGAGCTGTCCCCGTACATCCTCCCTGGGATGATTTTCCAAATGAGGGCAGTGGAAGATAAGATGCTGGCGGTGCTGCTTGGAGTGATCCAGCAAAAATCAAGGCTGTGGGGCAGTGGGGCTCACCTGGGGGCTCCGTGGGGCAGGGCTGCAGGTCACAGGTCTGTTTGCCCACCGGCTTCACCAGCGGGTCACAGCCCCGCACGATGTCCTTGCCTTGGTAGCACTTCACATCCCGCATCCTCACGCCGATCCCACAGGTTTTTGTGCACTGGGGGACAGAGAGAGGGGGTGAGGCAAGACCCTGCCATGCCAGGGGACTGTGCTGAGCCAGAACCTGCTTGCTGGGGGTGTTAGGGCAGGAGGAGAACTTGTCCCCTGGCTGAATGTCACATCTCAGTGCCACACCGCTGTCCCCGTGCTCTGTCTTTGCTGCCAGCACCATCAGCTTCTGCCCAGGGATAGGTGGATGTGGCCCCATCCCCTGGCACTGACATCCTCCCTCCTCCTGCTGCCCTTCACAAGGGACCACAAATGAGCTGGCCCAGTCCAGGGGATGCTCTGTAGGACCAGGGTGGCCATGGAACCCCCCCAGAGCACCTCTGGAGTGGGGTTGTGGGGTCTCTGTGCATCCGCTGTGGGTTTGTGGAGCTGCTGCTGGGCCCAGCCCTCGCTGCCTGCTGCCCTTTGGATGCCTCGTGGAGCTGGGATTACAGCAGGGCTGCTTTGGATAATTATAGGCTGTGGTGATGGTTTGCCAGACTAAACACAACGAGGCTCCTGGAGCTCGGATCAGGGAGGCTGCATCCAGCAGGGCTTGCAGGAAGCCCACGCTCAGTGGGCTTGGCCCCTTGGCCACAGAACCCCGGCTGCCTTTTGGGTTGTGCAGGGCACTGGGGCAACCCATGCTCTCACAGCATCCCCAAATTCTGCATCCTCCGGGCAGCCACCGTGTGGGCTCCATGCACACCCCCAGCCACACTCCCAACAGTGCCACCGGGGAAAAAATAAAGAAAAAAAATAAAGCTACAGCTGGCCCCAAACACCCCAATCCTATTCTCCCTGGGCACAGCCAGTCCCAGCAGCACCATGGCAGGGCAGAATCTCTGCCCTGAGCTGCCAGTGCAGCAAAACCCCCGGGGTGCTCCCTCAGGAGCCAGGCCCTGCAGAGATTCACCCATCTCCTGGGGGATTCTGCAGGCAGCGTGACCCTTGGTACAAAGGGACGGGGCACCACACCCTTGGGGCTCCCTCCCCGCTCACCTCGGACCAGGGGGTCGTGTACCACTTGAAGCAGGGCCGCTCGAAGCACGTGCTCTCCTCCACGGGCTTCTTGGCCACGTCACAGTCAGCGGCATTGCGGGTCTTGATCTTGCCATTGACAATCTCCAGGCAGAGCACGATCCTCTTCTTCACGCCCCGGCCACACGTCGTGTTGCACTGCGGGGTCACCAGCAGGGCCGGCTGAGACCTGACACCCCATGGCGACCCCGCTGAGGGCACCCCAAAGCACGGGGGCTGCACTTACCCGCTCCCAGTCCTGCGCCAGCCAGTGCGAGGGGCAGTTCTTGTCCCCGCAGGGGTGGATGGCCAGGGGCTTGGTGTCCAGGTTGCACTGGGACTCGGGCACCACGCGCCCGTCGCTGGTTTTGCAGTACACGTGCCGGATCATCCTGCCCTGCCCGCAGCCGCCGCTGCACTGCAACCACAGCGGGCACTCAGCGGTGGGGAGGCACCGGGGAGCCAGCCCTGACCCATCCCACAGCGGGGACAGAGCCCCCCCGGGGCTCTGCTGCCTCCCCACACCTGCCTTTCCCCAGATTTCAGGGGGATTTTTGGGGCTTGGCCTAAAACAAGCACAGGGAAGCTCAGCGGATCCTTCTCGCAGCCAACAGAGATTCCATTATCACGGAACCACAGAATGGTTTGGGTTGGGAGGTACCTTAAAGATCACCTTATTCCAACTCCCTGCCATGGGCAGGGACACCTTCCCCTATCCCAGGTTGCTCCAAGCCCCATCCAGCCTGGCCTTGGACACTGCCAGGGATGGGACATCCGCAGGTTCTCTGGGCACCCTGTGCCATGGCCACAGCCCTGACACCCAGCACCTCTCAGGGCAGGCAGAAAGGGAAGCAGCACGGGCAGGGAACCCCAGGGTGGCTCCCAAAGAGGCAAAGGGGACCAAGGAAGTGGCTGCAAATATTCAGGCCCAGTGCCCGGAGCAGCTCCCCAGCGCTTCCACGGCCGCTCTTGCAGAGACTCTCGGTGTTTCCTAGCACTGCTGCTGCCATGGAAACTACTTATTTTTAGCTGATGTGAATGTATCAAAACCTGGGTAAAAATAGCTTGGGATGGAGGGGGTCTCTGGAGCAGAATTGTGCAGGAAGGGAGAAAACCGGGGGGAGGGAAAACAAAAGAAAAAAGAGCAAAAGAGAATAGAAAATAAGGAGGAAAGAAAAATAGGGAAAGGGAGGAAAGGAGAAAGGAGGAAAGGTAAAGGAGGGAAAGGGAAAAGAGAAAGGGGAAAATAAAAAAAGGGAAAAGAGTTAAAAGGTTCAATTTCTGGGCACGGAGCATCAGCATTGCCAAGGAATGCTGTGCAGCAGACAGACAAGAGGATTTTGACACCCACTAAGGCCCTCAGCCAGGTCTCTCAGGGTTTAACCCCTCCTATACCACATCCCCCACACGGCAGGAGCCTCAAGGAGAGCCCGGGGAAGCAACAGGATCCACTGGGATGCTGGATCACCCCCAGGGTGGCCAGTCGGGGTGACTCAGGTGCCAGCAGAGGTGACACGGGGAGAAGCCAAAGCAGTGGAATTATTTGGAGGTCAGCTCCCACCCAGCACAGGCTGCCTGCGGGTTTGTTGGAGCTGAGAGCTGCCTGGGATGATGAGCCCAACCCCACAACCCCCCCCCCGTGCCAGGGACAAGCCAGCCTGTGGTGGGGCACGACGGCCACTCATGCGGCCACCGCGGGGTCTCACCGGTCCCCAGTCTGACACTGTCCACTGCCGGTCACACGGTGGCCCCGTGCAGTTCTTCTCGGCCAGGGGCCGGGCGCTGGCATCGCAGAGCTTCTCCTCCTCCGAGCAGCGGATGTCCCTGGTCACCACGCTCCGCTCCCCGCAGCGGGCCGAGCACTGCCGGGAGGGGACAGGGGACAGCGTCAGCCGGGAGGGGACAGGGGACAGCGGCAGCTGCGAGCTGCTGGCTTCGGGGCTGGTTTTTGCACATTTTAACATAAAACTCTAAAAGCACGCACTGCAAATGCATAAATTTCTTCAATTTATCAAAACTTCCCCAAACCCCCAGAGCAGCTGGAGGTGCGGGAGGGCTGCATCGTGCCCCGGTGCTCTCGGACAGGTGATGCCAGAGGATGGAAACTCCAGGAATGCCTGCTCGGAGCTGAGCAGTTTTAGCTGTCACTTAGAGACAGGGTGAGATCTCCCTCGCCTCCTTCCCAGGAGCAGCCAGCTCCTTTCCACCTCTTCGGAGAATGTTTTCCCCCCACCCCAACCGCACAACCGAGATTTTTATGCTGTGGATAAATTTGGCACCGCGCAGCCCAGTGACATTATTTAGAACTGGATTTGAGTTACTACAGTCTCACATACACATTACATTTGCTCCATGCATAACGTAAAGCAGGGAAAAGTGTCAACAGAGCTGGGCCCAGACGCACCGTGCCGAGATGTTAATCCTCAGAGCCCTGAAATGCGCTTTTTTAAATGCCTATTTCCCCAGCCAACTTGGCACCCCACCTCTGATGGGATCCAAAGGAGATTAGCTTTGCTGCTGGCTAAGAACAATCCACTCCAGCACTGTCTCAAGCAATCTGTCCCTGACAAATGCTGGAGGAGAATACAGATTTCTGTAAAATGAACCACTCCAGCTTGCTACGCCGGACAAAATAATGCTCCAGCACGTGCTCGGGGAGCTCCTCTCTACCAGCTGGGAAAGTCAAAACATCCTGCACCACCAGAGAATGCACCAGCCCCTCCGTCAGCTCCAGGGAAATGATGCACACCAGCTTGCAGGGGAATGGAGACATTTAAATTATGACTAAGAAGAGTTTTTGGGAGCTTCCCAGGAGGAAGAGTCATATTCCTCGTGATGCAAACCATGGGGCAGGTTGGCACCCACGGAGAGCTCATCTGCTCTTGCTTAGATGAGGTCTGTGCTTGATTTGGGAAGAGGCACCCCGAGGAAGCAGCACTGGTTTGGTTGTTTCCATGGGTTTGTGTTTGGAAGGGATGTGCTGGAGCACTGTCCGTGCCTGGAAAGGGATTCCGGGGCACAAACCCTTTCCACAGGTTTTCCCAAGCAAACCAATGAGCTGGAACAGGGGCAGCACTGCGCCTCCTCAAACTATCTCCCAGCAGCTTTGGGGACTGGCTTAAGGCACAGCTAGGAGAAGGTTTCATTCTGTTTGTGGTGCAGAGGAGTTGGAGGTGAGGAAGGGACATTTATAGCAATGTAATTCATGTGTGAGTTGGGATCGCCTTCCCGGCACGCTGGGTTTGAAGAGGCTGCCAAGGAAGTTGAGCTGGGAGGATGTGAGCCGTGGGCTCCTGTGAGTGACCAATGGCAGTGGCCTCCCATCCTGAACAGGAGCCAGGGCTTCATTTTAGGGAGAAAAATACTGATGCACATTGATCCACAGGCAGGGACTGCAATCAGCGTGTCCTGACAGGCCAATGGCTACGGATGGCTACGGATGAGGATAAATCGGAAAAGGGAGAAGCCCAGGCACAGGTGGGCCAGCAGGACTCACCTCGGACCACTCGGACATCTCCCACTGGGGCCCGCAGGCTGGGTTCTTGCAGACCTTGCGCTCGTCGGGCCGGGCGATGTCGGCGGACTCGCACAGGTCGCTGTACACGGAGCTGTCGAAGCCCGGCGAGATCATCTTCCAGCAGCGCACGATGCGGAACTGGTACCCCTCCCCGCAGGTCCGGGAGCACTCGCTCCAGCTGCTCGTCTCCCACCTGTGCAGGGAACAGAGGCCATCACCTGGCTGGAGCATCCCACGGGAAAGTGCCAGGTCCTGCACTTTGGCCTCAACAACCCCTGCAGCTCTACAGGCTGGGGGCAGAGTGGCTGGACAGTGCCCAGGCAGAAAGGGACCTGGGGGTGCTGGTCAACAACTGGCTGAACATGAGACAGCAGTGAGCCCAGGTGGCCAAGAAGGCCAATGGCACCAATCTCTCTATTCTTCTGGAATAGTGTGGCCAGCAGGACCAGGGAAGTCATTCTTTCCCTGTACTCGGCACTGGTGAGGCCACACCTCAAGTGCTGTGTCCAGTTCTGGGCCCCCAGTTCAGGAAGGATGTTGAGATGCTCGAACGCATCCAGAGGAGGGCAACAAGGCTGGTGGGGGGCTTGGAACACAAGAACGGCTGAGGGAGCTGGGGTTGTTCAGCCTGGATAAAAGGAGGCTCAGGGGTGACCTTATCACTCTCTACAACTCCCTGAAAGGTGGCTGTAGCCAGGTGGGGGTCGGTCTCTTCTCCCAGGCAGCAGTGACAGGACAAGAGGACACAGTCTTAAGCTGCACCAGGGGAAGTTTAGGTCAGACATCAGGAAAAATTCTTCACTGGAAGACTGATTGGGCATTGGAATTGTCTGCCCAGGGAGGGGGTGGAGTCACCATCCCTGGACGTGTTTGAAAAAAGCCTGGCTGTGGCCCTCAGTGCCATGGTTTAGGTGATGAGGAGGTGTTGGGTCATAGGTTGGACTTGGTGATCTCAAAGGTCTTTTCCAACCTCGTTCATTCTGTGATTCTGTGAAAACCCTGCCTGCGCCTGGCTGCGGGGAGATGCTGCAGTGAGTGAGCTGCCAACACACGAGAGCTTTTCCCAAGGGGTGGGAAGCAACAGCATATGTTGGGCTCACCCTGCAGACCCCAGTTCATGCCTGCAGCTGAAACCAGCTTGTCAGGAGGAAGGGTGGCACGGCAGGGCCTGGCCCAGTGTCCTCGGTGACAAGAGAGCGTTTGTCACCGCGGGCTCTGCCTGCACATTTCTCTGTCAGGCTTTTTGCCCATGTTTGACCTCCCTTTTTGCCTGCTCAGCTGAAGTAGGGAGAGGACACAGCATCCATCACCCTGCAGATGCCAGCAATAATGTCACACAGAGCTGCCTGAGCCCTGGTGGGACACACGTTCATGTCCCACCATCAGTCTGGCTCTGCTAAGCACATCTGACAGGCTGGAAGAGCTGGGATCTGCTCCAAGCACTGCCTGTCCTTTACTGTCCCCTGCCACCTCTGTCCTGACAAGAGAGAAGCAGCTCGCAATCCAAGGTAAAAGTCATAAAAGGACAAGTTTTGTGCAGTACGGCAACATTACAGCAATTCAAGAATGAGCTAAAAATCTGAATGGATCAGAATTCCCAGCTCCTCTGGATGTGGGCAGCCCCCAGGTCCCCACTGCTGCTGTTCTCCAAGCAGGAGAGCCCCAGCCCCGGCTGCCCCCAGGCCTCACACCCCATGTGGGGCTCCAGGCACAACAAGCAGCCGTAGGGAGATGTCACACATTTGGAGATGTCACACATTTGGAGATGTCACCTAAATTCATCCCGCAAAATTAACGTTTTCTCTTAGGAAAGCGTTGCCAGCCCAAGCATCTTCCTGCCTGCCCAAGTGCTGGTGGCTACCCCATGAGTTCCCAGTGCTGCCCAGTTGCAGTCACTGGTAAATCACAGAGCAGCTCCTCACAGCGCAAGCCCCTGGAGCTGGGACAGCCCAGCCAGAAGGAGGGACAGCTTTAGGACAGACTAATTGGAGAATCTAAGCATGAAAAGTACCAAATGCTTGTTCTAAAAAATGACAGCAAACAGAGCTCCCAGTGCCTGTGGTGCCCAGGGTGGGTGTGTTCCCTGCAGCATTCACCTCCCCGTGTTTCTCTTGCCTCAGCTGCAGCCTGCTCTAGCTCTCAGACCTGACATGAGAGTTTCCAGGAGATATTCTACTCCATGAAGAGTAGAAGGCAGTCACCCAAGCGCTCTCCAGGAGCCATCCCTGGTCCCTGGCATCACTGGGCTCTTGCTTTGCCCTGTTCACACCACTCCAGGACATGGATCCCTGGATTTACTCCTCCCTTTACTCCTCCCATAGTCTGACACCATCACAGTCGTGGAATAGAATACCCTGGGGTGGAAGGGACCCACAGGGATCATCAAGTCCAGCTCCTGGCCCTGCACAGACACCCCAAAAACCCCACCCTGTGCCTGGGAGCATTGTCCAAATGCTCCTGGAGCTCTGGCAGCCTCGGGGCTGTGCCCATTCCCTGGGGAGCCTGGGCAGTGCCCAGCACCCTCTGGGGGAAGAACCTTTCCCTGATATCCACCCTAAACTCCCTGACACAGCTCCAGCCATTCCCTGGGTCCTGACATTGGTCACTGGAGAGAAGAGATCGGTGCTGCCCCTCCATGACCCCTTGTGAGGAACCTGTAGGGTGCAATGAGGTCTCTCAGCCTCCTCCAGGCTGAACAAGCCAAGTGACCTCAGCTGCTCTTTGTACGACCCCTCTCCACCCTTCACCACCTTCACAGCCTTTCTGTATCACTTTCTTCTATGCTAGCACCCAAAATTTCAAAGAGGACTTGAGGAGAGGCTGCTCCAGCGCAGACCAGAGCGGAACAATCCCCTCCCTCTGCCAGACAGGGGTCTGTCCCGCCCAACCCTCTGTGACCTGCAAACTTCCAACCTCCACAGCAGCAGTGGAGTTGTCCAGAGCTGGACAGTGTGGCTCTGGACAGTGTGGCTCCGGACAGCCTGGCTCCGGACTGTGGTCACTGTTTGGATCAGAAGGAAAACTTTCCAAAGGACTTCCAGCACAAGTTCCCCTCCGCACCAGCTCTTGCCCCAACACAAGTAAACCTCAGTGATGTTTGGGATGCTGAAGGGATCACAGGGCTGGATTTGTGGCACAGTTTGCAAGCCCAGCCCCTCCACCCAGTTCTCACACGTTCTCCCCGTGCCAGGCAGGGCAGGATGATCCTGCACTGCTCAAAGCTGGACTTGCTGGGAGCCCCAGGTGCCAGCTCTGCCCGGATTTATGGAAGTTTTAAGCTGGCAGCTTGAGCTGAAGCACTCGGGAGGAAATTCTTGCTGCATCCCAGATGGAGCTAAGGGAGGAGGGATGGGGGTGCTATGGGCCATCCCTGCTGCCCCCCCAAATCCACACCAACCCTCCCCTGAAGACATCCAGCGCAGAGAAAGCACAGAGACTCCAGGAGTGCCCTGGTGTGGCGGTACCTTGGCTGGCACTCTCTCCCAGCACAGAACTCATGGATGGGCTCGGGCCGGGTCATGGCATCACAGTACGTATCGTCCACCTCGATCCCATCATAGCGAACACACATCGCATATGTGGACATCACTCCTGGGGTCAGAGAGAACACACACACACAGCAGGACGCTTGGTGAGTTGGACATCCAAACTGGGTTGGGTTTTTTTTTTGGTTTTTCTGTTTTTAGCTGCATTTCTCAAAACTTCCTCCCGCTGGAAAGCGGCGAGCTGGGCTTTCTGTCCCGCGGGATGGCTGCTGCTGGGAGGGGAGGATCACACTGGCCACCCCGCCAATCTGAGCAGTGTGGTTGAGTTTGGCCAGCTCAGAGTAGGGCATGGCCACCCCTGCCAGGGCTTGCCACCAAAACCAATATATGACTAACACATTTTTATAGGAAATACTCAGGGCCACGAGTCTGCTCGGCAGCTCCCACCCTGCCAGGCTTGTGGGCGGAGGCGACAGCAAACAGCCCCCAACCCCCTCCATCCCCCCACCCTCCCTGTGCTTTGCACCCCCTTTGCACCAGGTGCTCCCCAGGTGCATCCAGAATTCCGGGCCAACGCAGGGATCCTGGAGGTTTGGCAAGGAAGGCCCTGCCCCTCCTGCTCCCCCTCCAAGGCAGCGGCAGCCGGTGTCGTCAGAGCGAGACCTTTTCCCCCGCAGCCTCCCGTGCCAGAGTAAATGTTGGGAAGTCCATTCTGGGACCTGGCTGGGGACCAGGAGGCTGCTCTGGCTGCAGGTAACAAGAATTGCAGCTCTGGGGAACATATGGTTTACATGAAACTAAAAAAAGATCTACAGCTCTTGACACGGCCTTGCCTCTCTGCGATATGTCAGTGAGAAAAGGCAGTGAGGAAGGAGAAATTTGAGTTAAACCTCTCCCGGCTTGCTGCAAACCAGGGCAGAGCAGGCTGGCCCAGCCAAGGGAGAAATTTGTTTCAGAGGGGATCAAAGAAGTCAAAAATGTCCCAGAACACATGGATGACGGGATCTTGGGGAAAGGGGCAGCTCGCAAAGCTCCTGCTGCAGGCATGAGGCTGCTGGACAAGAGCAAATGCTTAAAATGTAAAATCCTCGCGTTTGATCTTTTAAGAGATGTCCCTGAGATTGTAAACTCCTCTCTCCCCCTCCTTTCCCTCTTTTTAATTCCAGAAGCACTGCGGGATCTGGATAATTTCAGGGGCAGCACAGACAAGTGCGTGACCCAGACGCCTGATTCATCCCAGGGGATGGGCAGGGGCCAGGACCCCCTAACCAAAGGGTGAGGGAGGAGATCAGGTGCCTTGAAGCTTTTCAGGGGGCAAAAAGGGAGGAATTTCTGCAAAAAGAGGGAAATTCTGCCTGAAGAATAGAGGCTCAGTTTTGATATCCCTGGCATCTCTGTCCCTGTTCCAGATTTACACCCTCGCAGCCAAGCTCAGGCTCCAGGGTTGAAGGAGTGGGAGAAACAAAACACAATCAAAAAGCCAAATGCTATTGTGTTTCCTGCCAGAGCTGAACAATCTTCCAAATTTCCCTCTGCAGGGAAGCAGCTGAGCTGTTCAAACCCCTTGAAGCTGTCAAAGAGGTGAGGAAGGGGGAAAAAAAAAGGAGGCTCAGCACAGCTTTGGGGATCCTGGGGACACAAAGTGATGGGAAGTGAAGGCAGCGCTCAGAGCTTCCCAAAGGGAGGGTGTTTTGAGGGATGATGGACACGCTGGGCACCAACTCCTGGTCCTCAACACACCTGAGAGGTCGGTGGGCTTTGCATGCTCAGCCCCCGGCTCCTCTCCCCACCCCGGGCACAGCAGAGCTGGGGTCGTGCTAAAGCAGAGATCACGAGATCCCCTAAACACCAGCAGGTCCTTCCCATCCCTAACAGACATAAAATGGACTCACACACCAGGTGGTTTCAGCAGGCTGTGCAGAATTTGGCTGCTTCTTATAACTACCTGTGGTGCATGTAGAGCTGCAGGGTTCATGGGAGGAAAGCTTCCACCTGTACATGTCAGCAGCACTCACACCTTGGCCCTTTCTTAACAACTTCAATCTGTTTCTAGCGATAAGCAGACAGAAAAAAAGAAAAGAAAAGAAAAGAAAGAAACAAAACAAAACAAAACAAAAAAAAAAACAAAACAAAAAAGGCATTTACAAGGCGAGCGGTGACAGCCCACGACAGACACACACATCTGGCTGCAGTTCGGTTGGGTTCGGGTTTGGGAGGGGATGTGCTCGGTTTGGCTTTGGTTGGGTTTGGTTGTTCTGATTTTTTGGGAGGTTCGTTTGTTTGAATCAATTTTTAATTTTTTTTAGTTTCACAACATACCTGTCCTGAGCCCCAAGTAGAATCCCCAGCCCGGTTAGAGGCAGAGCTTCCACTGTCTAGAAATAGAGAGAATGGGATAAAAATACCCACAAGTAGAAACAGTTCAGAATTTAACAAAGTTTGCATTTTCTGCTCAAATACACCTGGCCCTCGGCACACAGTGACTAAAGGTGCAGTATCTCCTCCCCTGTGTCTCCAGGGCTGGGCAAACCCACTCGTGCTGCTCAGTGCAGCACAGATTTTGGCTACTCCAATCTCCAAAAGCCAGCACGTGGCACTGGAGTTTCGGAGCTCAAAGCCCACTGATTTTGCCACTCTGGTTTTGGTCTGATTTATTTCTCTTGATGTCGGGTGGGGAATTTGCATCTCTCAGATCCACGCTGTGCTCAAACACAAAATGCCACGGGGAGAGGAGTAACAGAGTCAGCCTGGTGTGAGAAAAAGCATTCATCCAACCAAGAATTGCAGCTGCTCCCCGTGCTGGGAGGGGGTCACACCTCAGGGATACTGCACCTTTACAACAAAAGGCTTCGGTTCTGTTCTCATACCTTTGTCCAAACCCTCGAAACAGCTACACTGGAATAGTGCACAAGGTTGTATCCTCACATCCAGTTGTCTCTGGCCTGGCAGGATATGCAGCTTGTATGATTTCTAGGCAGCAGAAGCTCTGAAATTGCCTTATTTAGTTGTTTGTAAGAAAAAGTTGAGGTCCAGCCTATCAAATCAACCTTTAAAAGGACACTGTTGAGAATCCAGCCGTTTCCTTTCCGACCCACCCTCCTTCCACCGCCAGCACTGAGCCTCCAGAAGGATTAAAAACAACAACAATCTCATTTTCCCTGTTGATTTTGCCTCTGTCAGTTTGGCAAATGGTCACTTCCTGCGCTTGAAATGGAACTGAAATGAATGTGACTATTTTTTTCTCTTTTTTTTGGTGGAAAAATAACAACCTCAGCTCACTATAAATAGTGTTTTATCTGCCACAGCAGCTCTGCCTGGGGACCCACACCAGCTCCTGATCCCTGCCGTGTGCCACCAGCTGCCACCCGGCCAGGAGAGGGCTCACAAATGACAATTGTCGTTAAAACATAGTCAATATCTGCTTTTTGTACTTTAATTCACCTGGAAATATAACCCAGATCCTCCAGTCTATTCCGTGCTTTCAGAGGCACCAAGTAAACACCAAGTTATCCTGTGACCAGGACTCCTCTCCCTTGAAAAGGAGAAAAATCTTCAAAATAAGCTTTATCCCACATCTGAGGACAGTAAATCTTTCAACAGTGTCCCTTTAATGTATGTGATCCTGAATAAAGAGCTTCTATGCATAACAAGGTCCCAGGGACAAGACCTTTCCAGAGGAATCAGATGTTTGGGCACAGGGCAGCATCCAGCTCATTTCCAGCAAAGACAGAACTGTCACTTTGTTCTCCTCTAAATGCAGCCCATTGTCCAACAAAACTGGGGGCATTTTCCCTTTTTTTTAAAATTTTATTTTTCCTCTTTATTAGGAGCTAAATAATAAAGTCACGCATTTGCTTCCCTGCCTGAGCTTTTAATCTGCTTCTCAAGCAAGAAACAGCACCAAAAATGAGCACCAGTCCCCGACCCCTAACTGAGGTCTGGGCTGCCCCTTTTCCCAAAACAGTTCCCATAGTAGAGGAATAACCCTGACAAACGCAGGCAAACACCACAGATCAACATCCACAGTCCCTGGCTTCCATTTCTGCATTTTATTTCAGTTTTTATTTCTAAGTAAAGGGGCAAACTCATGGCTCCTGTTGCAGGCTCAGCCCCGGCTGCACACTGGGATGAAGGCTGGAGGGTGCCTGGATCTGTCCCAGCACACCCCAGAAAGGTTTTTAGCTGCTCCAGGAGAGGAAAAGCATCACAAGAGCCACTCACCCACCCCAGTTTGTTTCCAGAGAGGAAATAGGACACCCCACACTGGTACAAAGTGCTCCTGGAACTGGGTGCCTCCACCCACACTACAACAGTTCAGTAAGAAATAAACTCCTCCACCTCTAACCAGCACTGTCCCACATGGACAGACTGGCTCCAAAGAGCTGAGCTTCCCTTGCCTGTTCACTGACAGGGAATGAAAATGAACAAAAAGCCACAATCCATCCCAAACTGATCTTGGGAAGGATTTGGGAGGTCTCAAGTCCAAGCTCCTGCCCCCAGAACTAGGCTGATCCCAATAACAAACTGGGCCCACAGGACCTTGGCCTTTCCCAAGGATGGGAATCCCTCACTCTGCCCCACACCAGGACAAGAGATATTCCTTGTGTCCCATCCCTGTTTCCTCCAGCACAGTTCTGGCTGTCCCCTCCAGCTCCCTCCCTCCTGATGGGACAGCTCCAGTCCCCAGAGCTCCAGCCCAGGGCACACCAAACCCCACATTCCACTGTCAGTATGGGCTTTATCCCACCGTGCTGCCGCCAGCAGGAGCGTTAATCCTGACCTCAGGGAGCTGAGCTGGAGCTCCTCATCCCTCCTTCCCACCCAGGAGATACAGGTCAGTGATCAGTGTTACAACAGCAGCTGGGCTTGATAAATAAACTAGAAGTAAATAAAGGCCTGGGGACAACCAGGATGTCCTGACCCATCCCACCCCACCCTCTGGAAGTCAGGTGCAAGTTGTTTTGTTACCTTCTTCTCTTCCTCTCTCTTTTTTTTTTGTCTCCAAACAGAGGCACCCCAACTGCCCCCAGTCTGCCTGCGCTGGCTTTTCAGCCCCCCACCAGGAAAGGATGGAGCCAGAAAGGACCTGAGCATCTCTCAGCCTTTTGGCTGGTGCAAAACTAGTTTGGAAATCAATGTTTTGATCTGAAAAGTTTGTGTTTTGTTCCAGAGAGAGCAAGGGGCAAGAAGAGGGGACACTGTAGAACAAAACCAAGGGAAGCATAGGTGGAAAAGGATGTCAGTGCTGGGTGTCATTCCTGAAGGGGTTTAAATCACTGTTATCAATGGATGGGCAGCCAGGGACACTGCAAGGAGCTTTTAGGCATCCAAAAAATCTGCACTGAAGCCACCAAAAGTATTTTGTGATTGCCCTGTAAGAGCCAAGCTGCTCCAAGGTCTAAAGCTCCCTGTATTCCCAGGAGGTAGGAAAGCACTGCCCCCATTTCACAGCTGCTGGGGTAGAGCTTTGGGGTACAGGGTGGCAGCTGAGGGAGTGTGATGGGGCCTGGGGGAGCCCCAAGGGGCAGGGCAGGGCCTTCGTTGCCCCAGGGTAGGGTAAGGGGAGCTGAAGGCACTGCCCTCTCCATCAGAGGACGGATGAAATGCTTGCTTTGGCAGCTGAAGGCAGCACTCCCAAGCCAAGCCACGAGGAGAGATGATAGATTCACGCCCTTGGCAACGTTTTCATGTTCTTATCATTGAGAAGTTTGTTGATCCATTTGGCTGCATGGCCATTTTTTTTAGCATGAGTGTCTTTAGCATAACATAGTGGCAGTTGTGGGTAATTCCAGCTGACTCTAACCTGAGGGAGCATCTGCTCAGGGCTTTGCATCTCCTCAAGCTCAGCACCTTATCCCATGTTTTACAGATCCAGGAGGAGGCTGACACGGGGCTGGGGTGCCATGGGTCTGCACAATGGGACCCAAATGCACAGCCTGGCTCTGGGACCTGGATGCTCCCAAGGCCCCAATGTCAGCTCAGGCTGCCCAGAGAGTGCTCTCGTGTGTGGCTGACCATGAAGGAGGACTACTTGGAGACTAATTGGAGGGCTAATTTTTAGGCTAGACGTTAAGAAAAAATTCTTCACTGGAAGACTGATTGGGCATTGGAATTGTCTGCCCAGGGAGGGGGTGGAGTCACCGTCCCTGGATGTGTTTGAAAAAAGCCTGGCTGTGGCCCTCAGTGCCATGGTTTAGGTGATGAGGAGGTGTTGGGTCATAGGTTGGACTTGGTGATCTCAAAGGTCTTTTCCAACCTCGTTCATTCTGTGATTCTGTGATTGCTGCTCTGAGCACTGGCCCCATCTCAATCCCCGTGGGCCCACACTGGGAATGAGCTCCAAGCTGGGAATCGAGGCTGCTCCCCAGAGAGCCCTGGGACATCTCAAAGGGGATAGATACAGGCTTGGGGATCAGCACTATCCCAAGACTTCCTTCCATCCTCCCCCAGAACAAAACCTGCTGCTAGATCTATATTAAGCCTTTCTTTACCTCCCCACTCCCACTCAAACCAGCCATCTAAAGGAGTCCTGAAGTGATGGTCCCAGTATCAGTCACTGAGCTGCTCCTGCAGAGCTTTGGATATTGCTGCCCAAACTGTGACTCCCTGTGCTGCTTCTGCAGCTGCTGAGGCAACAAACCCAGGCAGTTCCTGCAGGACCTACAGTGGAGCTCCCATGCCTGGGAGCTGCTGGAAGCACATTCCTGTCATCCCAAGTGAGGAGGATCGTGGGTGGCACTCAACAGGGTGGGTGAAAAGGGGCCAGGACCAACTTCTGCTGCATCAGAACTCGGAGCAAGGGGCTGGGGAATGGGAGCAGGACGTCAAGAGAAGGCAGAAGGAAGAGGATTCTTTATGGCCATGGCTCTGACAAGAAGCTGTGACAGCAGAGAGCAAGGTCTCAGCTGACAAATATCAGCTTGGACTTCCCAACCGAGGCCCACCAAGGGGGACACTGAGTTTTCCTCTTGCTTAAATGCTCTCATGACTTTCTGCTCCCAAACCTCTGGCCCTTCCTTCCAAATTTACTCCCAACAGAGAGTTTTCACCATCCCACCCCCAACTTACCTCCTGCTTCCAAAGAAATGGAAACAGTGCATGGAGCACAGGGCTATTACGGGTCGAGAACAGCAATAAATTGGATTTACTGTAATTAAAGGCAGGTCTCCTACCTTGCTTTGTGGGTTCTGTTCCCTTGAGGGCTGCTCATGGTGACGGTGGCATTTGAAAACGGTGTCTCTGCAGAAGTGTTGGTGGCTTTGCCGTTGCTCAGCTCCATGTAGGTGCTGTTGACCGAGTAGGTCATGAGGCCATCGGTGTCCTCGTAGTCCACGTAGAGGCTGTCGATGGGTGACCCCACCGAGTTGATCGGGTCTCCCTGGGCAAAGATGCTGTTCATGGTCATGTTGAGCACCAGCTCCTTGGAGTCCGAGGTCTTGTCCAGCAGCTTGTCCGTGATGGCATTCTCCAGAAGGAATTCCCTGGAGGTGAGCCTGGGCTCCAGGTCTCTGTCGTCATGGTCTGTCTGGTAAGTAGACCTGGTTACGTTTGAATCTAGATTGGAGCCAACAGGGGGGAAACCACAGTGACAACCACAAAATGCATCGAGGCTGGGAGGGAAAAGCAGCCCGGAGCAGCGGGGACACGCCGGAGCCTGAGCAGCCACACGGGGGGCAAGAGGCAGGGGTTGGCTTCTGGGGAGGGGGAATCTCATGGGGTTCTCAAGGGTGTGCAGCTTTGGGAGGGCTTATCCCGCTATGGTGTGGCCAGAGGGGAGCTCAGCACCCGCCAGCACTGCCCAAAGCAATAGCACAGGTGAAAGGAAGGTGTCCTCCTCGCCCCACAGCCCATGCAGCCATGCTGGGAAAGCACTCCAGGCACTTTGGGGGTGGGGTGCCCAAGGGACTCGAATGGGAAGGAGTTGCTGGGGGCTTTGGAGGAGTGGGAGGTGATGGGAGATGTTGTGACAGGGAGTTTTGTGCACCCAGGGCTCCCTCCTGTCCTTGGCATGAGGCAAAGCACAGCAGGGCACCAGCGGGGAGATCTCACCCGGTGTCCACCCCCCGCACGCCCCCACCAGAAACCAGAATCTGAAGGGCAAAGAGGATTTGTGAGCAGAGATGTTTTAAAGAACTTTCCGAGGTTTCCAAAACACAAACCAGCAGAACCACCAGAGGTAGAAACAGAGCGTTTCTCAACAAGAGCTCTGAGAAGCAGAACAGTGAGGCCCAAGTCTCCTCCTTACCTTGGGGTTGTTTGCCCTTCAGTTTTGGCTCACAGTCAATTGTTTCTGCTCTTTCATAGACCTCATTGGTTTCCTGACCTTTGCTCAAGTTTAAATCTTCCTCCGTGTCCTGCCTTCCAAACACCTGGTTCTCCAAGTCTATCCTTTCCCTGGAGATTTTCCCAAAATAGGTTGCATTGTGCTGGATAAAGCCCAATGGCACGTCTCCATCGAACTCCCGGCTCTCTTCGCTCTCCGACTCGGAGAAGGTGTAGTAGATGGGCTGCAGATTTTTTGAGTGTGGCTTCCTCAGGAGAGTGTATTCAAACGTGATGGATGGGTTCTTGCCATTTTGATTCCAGACCTAGCAAAGAAATGAAGCTCTTAGCGGGTGCGGGGAATTCGTGGCACGCAAGGCACAGGATTCATCTTGGACCTGACAGTTGGGGAGCATCTATTTTGCTATTTCCAGTCTGTTTTCCTTCACAGTGCCAACTTCTTCCTGCTGGAGCCCAGCACCATTTTCCAAGGGTTGTTTGGCGGTGCTGCAGTGGGGATTAACCCCAGCTCAGGAGCCACAGGTCACACTTCGTCCTCGGCCACTGAGTGACCAGAGGCTTGGGGGAGCGACTTCACAAGTCCCTGACTATCATGTGCAAAGCCACTTTTTGTGGCTTTATGAGGAGCACACCCTCCCCTGCACCTCCTACATCCCACTGGAGCTGGGGACTCCCAGCTGAGACAACCTCATAGTGGTCTAAAGCTTTTTAAGCACCCAAGCAACCAGCCTTTCCCCTCCCAGAAGAGCCTGGGGCTAACATGGAAGATGTTGGGAGCTGGGCTCTGGCTGGCTGCCCAGAAGAAAATTAAGGGCCTTTTCTCCAAATACCTGGTTTTGTGTGGTTTGCTTTCAAGAAAGAATTGGGGTTAAAGTTTTATGCACTTGTCTAAGCTCTCTGGCCCAGTTTCTTATTTTTGCTTTTCCTGCCAGGTAACTTGGATAAAAATGCCAAGGAGTAGGAGAGAAATCCCCTCACAGTGCCTGAGGCATCTTCTCCCTGCAGAGAGGAGTTACCAAGCCCACGTTCAACCACTCAGAGCCCTGCCTAAATCCAAGAGCACTGACACAAGTAAAATAGGGTTAGGTGAGGAACTGGGAAGAGTCACTCCCCTCCTCATGTGAAACCATGGCAGGATTCTGCTCCCAAGCTCACCCCTTACTCGATCCGAGGTGGATTTTCTCTTTCCCATCACCCCCTGGCTTGGGAACATGAGAAGTCAAAGCTCACCATTATGTTCAGCCCTTGGTTCGTGGGTCCCTGGGCAACAATGTACTCGATCCCGGTCTCGTACACATCCATGGGCCGGCGGTACTTGAACACCGTGCCTGCAATGTTGAAGTTCTTTGGACTGTCAACTTTATAGTTCCCGTTGAAGAAATAGTACCCGGCTTCATCAGCCACAGCTTCAAAGGAGAGAGAACAGTCAGTGCCGTCACGTGCAGGAGCAAAGCTCTGGATGCTGCCCCTGGTTCGTTCAGGGGGTAAAATCAGAGTGTCACAGGAATAAAACAAGGGATTCTCCTACGTGACAATGCGCTGGTCACCTGTTTGCAGCACGCACCATGTGAGGACGTGCCCAGAGTTCTGGGCCGCGAGTCCCTCCACACTGCAAACTCCTGGGTATGGGGCTCACACTCGCCCCTGGCTCCTGTCACCCTTTGGGCACCAGCCCAGCATGGACATTGAACAGTCCCAGCTCTGCAGAGAGCCAAGGGCAGGAGCTGCCTCCTTGGGAGCTGATGCCCCCTGAGCCAGCAGTGGCCCAAGACAGGTCGCCCCAAGCTAGCCCGGGAACTGTTCACCACATCAAGCCTTTTTCTTTCATAGAATCATCCTAGAATGGTTTGCAATGGAAGGGACCTTAGAGCTCCTCTCATTCCTGCCATGGGCAGGGAAACCTTCCACTGGACCAGGCTGCTCAAAACCCCATCCAACCCAGCCTTGAACACTTCCAGTGATGGGGCAGCCACCTTTCAGAGGCCACAAGCCTCTGAGGCAGCAAATGTGCTTCTCTTTGGCAAGTCTGGATTTTTCCACACTGCCCCTGAGCAGCTCTGTCACCTCCCCTGTGAGATGGGTGGTGTGGTCACCAACACTTCAGCGAGGCCACACATAGCTCACATCCCCTTGGTGCTGTTGTCATTGCACATTCCCCAAGCGAGGGAAAGCCAAGGGGATCACGAGAGAGGTGAAGTCACTTGGCCATCTGTGATCCAGCACCAGGGCGTCTGTCACACCCCACTGAAATCCCAACAATATTCACCAACATTTTCTGCATTAAAGCAATCAAAATGTTGACAAAAACAGCCCAGGTGCTCAGACTGCAGAGAGGAGCAACGCCCTGGCTTGGACAACACGGTTGGATTTACATTGCCTACGGATTTAGCTCATGTCTGCAACAAATGGACTCGATGATCCTTGTGGGTCCCTTCCAACTCAGGATATTCTGTGATTCTATGACAAAACTACATCCAGCTCCGCATTGGAAAAAGCATTAACCAGCATAGGCATGCATCCTAGGGAAGTACCAAGAGGTTATACACACCCAGAACATCTGCAGACTTTTTCCGTTCCACTATCTGGATATCCCTCGCTCCGGCGGGAATGTGCGTTACCAGGGAATAGCCTACGGGAAACTACGGATTAATGAAAGGATCTTTGGAACCAGCGATCTGAGCGAAGCACTGCTCAGGCAGAGCTGCAACCTATCAAACACGCTGGCCTGGACCCACACTTTTAATGAGCTATGGATTAAAAAACCCCAACCCTTCGTGTTTTGGTCTGCAAACAGGAGCTTATCAGTGATAGAAGAGAAAAATGTGTGAATTGTGTCCTGGTTTACGGAGGGAAAACACATCCATGTGGGGAAAGGATTCAATCCTTACATGCACGAATATCCTGTTTATCTAAATTGGTGTAAGAGAATACATCTGCAGATGGTTTTATTAGCTAGAGAAGCTGCTCTGTGGTTCAGTATTGATCCCTGCGTTAGCCAGCGTTCCCAAAACCCCAGCAGGAGCTGACAGCTGGTTCCTCCTCTGACTCCCCTTTGCTTAGCACCAGGCAAGAGATGGGACAGGACAAGCCCTCCCACAGCACTGAAGTTCCTGCAGTTTGCTCCATCTCAGAGAGCATTAATCATAATTCCTGAATTAGATTGTTATATTTAGGACATGTAGGTTCTGCTGCTTTACATCACACCAATTTTTGAAATCCTGGTCTTGCAAGATATTGTTGCTTCCTGTTATTACAAATAGTTTATTTCTAGTTTTACTGGGTCATGAGTGTCCTGGTTTTGGCTAAATGACTAAAAAAGACTAAAATAGATACCAGCCTCTTGCATAATCCTTTTGCACCACTCATCATCAGAGACCTCTGGTTTCTGACAAGCACCACGCAAATTTCCTGTTTTGTTTTTTTTTTTTTAAAAGAAGGTTTTCTCTGCCCAGATTCACAAGTGGCATTAACACACATAGAACACGTGGGAAAAACTGAAGCTGGGCAGCTGGTAAGAGCTGAAAGCAATTTACCAAAAAAAAGAGTCCATTTTAAACCCAGCCCTCTCAACTAAAGCCCTTGGTCCCCAAAGCCTTACCAAGATGAGAATTTCCTTTCCGGTAACTGCCGGTTACGTGGGTGCAGCTGCTCCCATCTCCTTGGCAAACTCCACATTTATCCAAGGTGTGGGTGGAAAAGAGAATGCCATCGCAGCCAATGGGCTAAAAAATGCACAGACAGAGCACTGAGGGTCAGGCAAACGTCGCACCCACTGCGATTCTCTGAATGCTACTAACAATATTTTTGCTATAATGTTTAACAACCTCACATTTTCCAGACACGCAAACCCCTCGGAAATCTGTGTATTTGCAGGATGTTCCATCCCTGGCCTGAACCATTAACTGTCTCTGGCCATCCACAGTGGTGCAATGAAGGTCACAGGGCTTGCTAGAAATGTGAACATAGTCATCTAAGGGGAAAGGATATAAAGAGAGATTCAAAAACAGCAGAAACACCACAACTTTCATCCTACCCAAACCAGTGAATCTCTGCCAAGCTAAACAACAACAGCACCAGCACAACTGCAGAGCAGTGAGAGTTCAGAAGTTGCCATCTCTTGTGTTTCAGGCTAGATGGGAGATGGCACTTGGACAGTGTGACAGCCTTTGCACAGCCTGGCAGGAAGAGATGCCCCAGGGATGCCAGGGGCATCAGCAGCACCAGCCCAGGGCAGGCACTGAGGCAACAGCCCTGCTTTGTGCAAGGACTTGCAGTGTGATATATGTACCCCACACAGCAACATGCATGTTCACAGAGCAACGGGAGTTAAATTGACAGATGTGTTGTTGGAAATACTGGTGTAAGACTACATTCAAAACCGTAGCAACTTAGAGCCTTTTATAATCTCTAACTCTTCCATAAACATTCACCCGAGATGGACTTAATTCACCCTTTGCTTTCTGCAGACAACAGCTGGCTGGCAGCACCCACCAGCACAGTAATCCCACATCTTATAATATCCACAGGAAGCAAATGACAAATGCATATTTGCATCAGGAACCCAATGCCATGTGTTTGTCTCCACCAACTCCTGAGCAACCAGAGACCCCCCTGGCCTGCACGCCCAAGCAAGGCAGCATCAGTGTCAAAACATTCTGCTGCAAATCCCCCAGGAGCCACATGAACGCCTGCTCGAACACAAAACAATTCCCTGCAACATCTCTGGTGAGTCAGCTTGAACAGCAAATGTGCTTAAGGAAATTGTCACCTTCAAGGGACAAAAGCCACCAAGGAGAAATAGCTCATGGACCAAGTTCTACCTTGTTGTCCCTGCCAAGGCTGGTGAGCCAGGGGCTTGGTACACAGGGAAAATGATTTGATGAAGATAATCGTTCCTAGGTGTGTACAGAAACCCCTAAAATACAGTTGCAGTAGATCCCACCTCTATTCTTAGGCACCCGAATGTGAATCTGAAGAACCAGAGCTCAGGAGCCTGCCCAGGAAAAGGATCCTGGGTTCCCAGTAACTCTAAAGCTTGGCCTGGTTTGTGTTTAATGCTTGATTTTGATGGGAGTTCAGTGCCTGAAAGTTCAATAAAATCTCAGTCTTTGAGTCCCAAGTTGTTTCTGCAGTTCTTGCTCACCCCAGATGACCAAAGTGACTGACTGCATCTCGGTGACATTTGACAGAGCACACAGAGGGCGTGGGAGAGACAAATGTCACTGAAAACAGCACAGCCAGCAAAGGCCCCAGCTCAAAGGACACTTGTCTGGGTGAGCCCGACTGTCCCTGCCAGCACAGCCCATCACCCCTGCTCTCACATCCTCCTGCAGCCTCTGGTCCCTGGGAGCTGTGACCAACACAGGCTACAGACATGAACTCACGTTGTTATTTAATTTTCAAGCTACCCCGCAGGTTCAACGAGCCTTTGAACTCGGGAGACAGCTGATTGTGCCTCCAAAACACCACTTTAAAACAGCAGAGGAGGAGCCTTCCTGCAGGCTGTAGCATCATAACTATCAAAATATTTGGCTGAGCATTATGAAACACACAAAGAATGTCTTGTTACCAGGATATAAAGGTTTCCATTGATACGTTCTGCCATTATACACATGGGAGTTAAATGATGAACACTGCTCCTCTCGAAAGCTCCTTCCGTTCACAGGGCACTCCTAGAATGGGATACATTAACATCCTGACGGAAACAAAGTGCGGGAAAGGTTTCTGGCACATCACCACCAGCTGCAAGGAGTGTTTCCATCACCTTCCCCAGCCAGGGCCACATCCTCCTCCTCCTCCTCTTCCTCCCCCCACTGCAGGAACCCCCTGGGAAATGTTGCCAGAGCCACTCTCTGGTTTTATGGCCCCCAGCACAGGCAAAAGGCTCAAAGCCCAGACACTGCTGATGGGCACCAAAGAAGGGAACTCCCAGCTGCTTGGAGGGGCAACAGGATGACAGCTACAGGACAAGGGGTGCTCCCTCTCCAAGGGACCCAGAAATGCCATACATGACTTTCCACACCAGGTGTTCCCAACAAGACAAAGGATATCCTTACTTGGACTTTGCAGAGCTGGTATCTTTTGGATGTTCCAGTGCAAGTTTTATTAGCCAGCCCACTCACTGACTTCCTTCTGAATAAAGACATGATGGTTAGACAGGGGGCAGAAATCATTTCCCCTTGTTTAAATAGTTTTATCTCTGCCTCAGTAAGGTCAGTGTCCACACAGCAGATGCACAGAGAGATCTATCAGACTCCCTGGAGTTGGCAGCAAAGGCCTCTGTGGCTTTGTTCCCTGCATCATCAACTATTCCGGGAGGTATCATGGGATGAGGGCCTGGGCACAAGGTTTACAAAGTGGCTTTTGGCAACTGCAGTGCCCAGAGAGGGCA
Organism: Corvus kubaryi; assembly: GCF_017639235.1. Taxonomy (NCBI): domain Eukaryota; kingdom Metazoa; phylum Chordata; class Aves; order Passeriformes; family Corvidae; genus Corvus; species Corvus kubaryi. The sequence goes on along the minus strand of NW_024582065.1, from coordinate 6,879,461 downwards.
GAGCCAGGCACAAAGCAGATGGAATCACCAACCAGCCCTGCACCAGGGGGTCCTCACTGCTGTGCCCCAAATCCTTGAGAATGGCCTCAGTCTGTGTCTGCTGCCTCTCTGCACTAATCCGTGCTGGAGAAACTGCAGGGCCAGCACAGGAATTCCTCAGCTGGTTTCTCCTGGCAGGGATGCCCAAAGCTCAGGGAATCACCTCCTGCCCAAGCAGGCTTTGCCACACACCTTTCCACCAGTGCTTCTCTCTGAGTGATGACCTTTGGGTCAGCCAGCTGCAGACCCCCCTCCCCAGCCCGTGGGTGCTGTACCTCTGCCTCAGGCAGTGCCTCTCCTGGGATTTGACACCTCCCCCACAGGTCCTGGTGCACGCTGTCCACTTGGTCCACTCTCCCCACCAGTAAGCAGTGACATCTGACCCCTCCTCCAGGCTGTTGGACGTCTGTGTCAGGTCCTGCTCGGAGCACGGGGGAGGAAAGAGGAGCAGGAGTCACATCCAAACCTCAGAGCCTGTGGTGGGACACTGAGGGCACTCCCCCCTCCCAGCCTGCCCCACTCGACCAGGGCATTGCCTTCTCCAGCTGAGGTCAAGCCTGAGGTTTCCATCCCTGCATTCTTGCAATTGTGTTTTCATTACAAAATTGGAATGAAGTGGCAATATTTGGGATTCCTCAGGAAAGGAAATTCTCATTGTTTCGCTCAGTTGGCAAAACTGAGTTCCCAAACAACCCTAAACTCTCTGAGACTTTTGGTGCTCTCTGAGTTTTGCTCCACAGAGAATTCAGGGAGCTGGAGAGACAGCTGCAGCTGAAAGCTCCACTGGGAGCTTCAGCAAACCCTTGCAAAACCCCTCTGCAGCAGGAGAGTCCGTCAGTGGGTGCCAGGGGATGCCAGCAGGCTGGAGGAGCCCGTGTGCTCTCTTTGCAAGCACAGGTTTGTCACTTCAGGAGGGTCCCTGACACCCCCACCTCCCACCCCATATTGTGACCATGCATCAGAGGGCAAAGGAACTGCAGATGTTGCATGCAAAGCAAATGAAAGCTCCAGGCACTGCAGGGAGTGAGTGATGCTCACCCAAGAGCAGGGCATGGCTTTCAGAGTCCTTGAAATGCTCTGTGAGTGCTCTGAGCCATGGACAGTACAACTTAGCTTAAGCCCAGACTAAAGAGTTAAGGCAAATCGTAAGCCCTCACAATTTTTGGAGACCTGGTGCATGCACTGAGCAGCTCTGCAAGCCCAGGGGGTTCCCACCCCAGATGCCAGAGCATTTTAAAGCCCAGAGACCCCCTGAAACGTGATACCATTACCTGAGCTATGACAAAGACAACGTTGCCCACAAGAAGAAGGGCCAGGGCGCCTTTCAGCTGCAACTGAGCACTGAGGGAGATGCTGCTCCACCTCCACTTGGATATCTTCATCCTAGAAAGCAACCAAACACTGCACTGAGCACAACTCCCACCCAGCCCCATGACCAGCAGCAGGGGCTGCTTTGCCTGGGTTCCACAGCTCCTGCCTGCTCCAGCATTCCCGCTCAGCTCAGTGACACCGACCACCAGTGACTGCAGGGGCTTGAGCCTGGAGTTTTATTTAATTAATAGAAGCATCAACATGGTACAAGTTCACCTCCCAGCTCGGTTTTGATCTGTCAAACCACAACTTTGCACTGGTTTGCAGTGGCTGCACCTGTCACCGCTCCAAGCCTGTCTTGGAAGAGAGCCTGGCTCACACCGAAGCGCTGCACAGTGAGTAACCAGAAGTGTTCCTGGATCTATAAAAGCAGTGCATTTAAATATCCCCATTTACAGGACCGCTCCTGGAAGAATGACATGAAAGGCTTCAAAAACAAAAAAATGCAATTAACAGCCATTATTTCTCCTTTTTTCATTTATTCCACTCCAATTCCCCTCGGTTCCCAGGGGAGAAGAATTTTCTTATAGAAAAGACACGGCCCACCACTAAAGAGCAGAAATTAGGTATCCCAAGTGTCAGCCTTTCATCTCTTTCTCCATCTGCCTCATGAAAGAAAATAACCCAGAATGGCATTTTCTTAAATAAAACCCAGCTCAAAACCACAATACGTTTTATTGTGAACCTCCCTGCAAGAGCCAGAAAGGAGCAGGTTTCAGGAAATCATGCTTCCAGGCAATCAAAGCAGCCCATGTCCGTAAGAAAAAGAAAGAAAAAATATCCTCCCCTAAGCTAATTTCCCTTGAAAAGCAGCTAGACAGTATCTTCGGGAAGCAGGGGGGTGGGAGAGGTGCTGCTCCTGGGGAGAAAGGGCAGGACTGCAGACCTGCAATATAAAGAGCTTCTTTCCTACCCGATTTTTTGGGGTTTTTTTGGTTGGTTTTTTTTTTCTCACTGCAAAGGTTTTTGTAGCGGTTTTGAAATCACAGAATTGCCGGCAATACCAACCCTGCTTTGCTGCCTGGCTTAGAAAAATTACCAGAGGGCTTCCAGGTCCCCAAATCCGCTCTGTAATCGCCCTGGGGGAGAGGTCCAGCATGCTAAAGAGACTTTCCAAGAGGCAGATCCATTGATTAATGGGAGCCCGGAGCGCTTGGCCGGGGATCCCGCGGACAGGTGGCTGAGCCTTGCCTTACACTTGGTTCTCATTAAGGCTCCCAGACACTCCTGACTCGAAGCCAATACCAGAGCGCGCTCGGAGTTTATCCTACAGGCGCTCGGGGCTGCGTGGTTAAATGTAGGAGGAAAATTGAGGGAGGGGGCAGGGATGTCGCCGAGCAGCATCGCGGAGCCGGTACCGGGGCAGCCCCGCACGGGCGGCGGGAGGGCGATGCGGGGCGGGGATGCGGAGCCGGGATGCGGAGCCGGGATGCGGGGCTCCATCGCCGCGGGGCGGGCAGCGGGGAAGGGTCCGGCGGGATGAGACCCCCGCGGGGCCGGGATGGGACGGACAGGACGGGACAGGGTGAGACAGGACGGGACAGGACAGGACGGGACGGGCCGTACCTGACGGCGGCGGGGCCGGGCAGGACGATGCTCCGGGGCCGGGCGGGAGCGGCGGCGGCGCGGAGCGGAGCAGCGGCGGCCCCAGACGCTCCCTCCCTCCTTCTCCCTCTCCGACTTCAAAGGGCAGCCAAAAGCGCCGGGGCTTCCAGCGAGGAGGAGCCGCCGCAGTGGCTCCCCCCAGCCCGCGCCGGCCGCTCTTATAGCGGCGACGGGGGGGAGGCAGGGGGGAGAGCGGGCGGAATTCACACCTCTCGGCCCGGGATGCCCCCACCCCGGTTAACCCCTCGCCTCCCCCGGCGCCGGCCCGCGGCCGCCAGCCGGTTTCCTGAGGCGAGACCGGGGGCGCACAGGCGGGGGGAGCCCGCACCGCACGCATGCGTTCGCGCTGGTCCACGCAGCGCCGGGCCCCCCCGGGCACCTTCGGGAGGATGCTGCGCTCCCCCGGCCCGGGGACCCTCGGGAGGATGCTCCGCTTATCCCCCGGGGAGGATGCTCCGCTTTCCCCCCTGCCCGGGCACCCTCCGGAGGATGCTGCGCTCCCTTCCCCGGGAGCCGCGGGAGGATGCTGCACTTCCCTACCCCGGTAGTCCCCGGAGGATGCTGCTCTCCCCTCCCCAGGACCCCCAGGAGGATCTCGCACTTCTCCAGCCCCGGCACCCCTGGAGGATGCTGCGCTCCCCTCCTCGGGCGGCAGAACGGTACCGGCTGCCCGCTCCCCTCCTCCCACCCCATCGTCGCAGGCCACCAGAAAGCTCCCGGTACCTCCATGGGCAGTGTGCAGCCACATCCTGCCTCTGGGATGGCCGGGGGAATGGCTGGATATGGTCTGCCAGGCTTTGAATTTCACTTCCTGCTGAAAAATGAACCAAATCCTCAGGGTCCTGTGCTTTTGGTGCTGTTTGCTAAAGCTCGCTGCCAGTCTTGCTGCTTGAAACAGTTTTCTGCCCCGCAGAAAATGGGGTCAGAAAATCGGTTTGGGGCACGTCAAGAGCTATTTTGGATGGAGACAAACTCCCTGGCTCAGCACAGCCGAGCACGGGTTGTGTCTGACCCGTGTTTGTGTGTCAGGGAGAAAAGCCTGTGGGAGAAGAAGGCCACAGCTACAGTGTGTGCAACCTATATTTGATATATGATATATGAGTCTGTTCTCTGAGGTCTGTGCATGTCAAATGTGGTGACACACATTCCTGTGCACACCCCAGCAGCTCTGAGCTGCCCACCTGAACCATTCCTCCGTCCCACCAGAGATGCTTCAGCCCCAGCCTTTCCTCCTTCCCTCCCAGACCTGCCCTGCTCAGGGCAAAACCAGTGCTCCCAGCAGGGCACTGCACTCAAGGCCATCACTGCAGGTTGTCCCACTGCCTGCTCCTGGCCTTTGGTGAAAACATTCAGCCCTGTCACCGTTTGCCATAGGCCAGGAGCACCCATCTGCAGGGCCCTGAGGTGACTGTCCCCCCACCATGGGGCACAGTGTCCCTCACAGCTCCCAGCACCCTGCAGAAACCACGGCGTTGTGAATTTGGACCCAGTCCTCACAGGGATGTCTGTGTGACAGAGAATCCGTCCCAAAAAATTTACATGGGAAATGAAGTCTCCTTTTCTGTTTGGCTAAATGTCTGCCAGCCTGTTCTAATTTACCCAGCCAGGTTGATTTGCAACTTTCAATTTTCCATCGGTTGGCTGTGACCAGGACACTGGGAAAATTTAGCACTTGAGTTCACCCAGCTCCTGCATTTCAAAATATCCCAGCCCGAGACATGCAGGAGAAAACCCTTTCCGTTTTGGAACAACCAGGAGGGAAAAGTCTGAACACGAGAGGTTTTAAAAGCATCGAATTATTTCACATTGAAAACGCCAGAGCAGCCTGGGTCCCTGCGAGCCCCGGCATCCCCCCAGCCCTGGGGCTGGGCAGGAGGTGGCACCCCAGGAGATCCCATCCCTGGGTGACCCCGCACCCCGTCCTGCTGCAGGGATGCCCCAGGCTGGAGGAGGAATGCCAGAGGGTGGGAATGCTGATCCTGAGGCAAGGGCTGGGGGAGCCGGCAGCAGGCGAGACACATTCAGTCTGTACTTCACCAAAAGTTCATCAAAGCCAAAGGATTTTTTTTTAATATACTTTTTTTTTTTTCTATGAAACAGTTGAGATGACTCAGCGGTTTCTGACGCAATCCCCGTTTCATCGGAAAATTCCTAACCAGCTCCTAGTGGCAACTGATTGCTCCCATAAATCACAGTGTTATCCCTGGCCGCGGCAGCGCAGCTTACGCAGCCCCGGCCCGGCCCCGTGAAATCAGCAGGAGCGATGCCATCGCCTCGATGAGAGCAGAACCAGCCCCGAAAACAAGCTTCAGCAGAGAGCAGACCCGAAACACTAGTTCCACATCAGCCAAACCCCGCAGCTTCAACTCCTGCTCCCCCAAAATCCCCAGGGACAGCGCTGTCCCCAAAGCCCCGGGGCCGTGGGTGCCGCTGCCGGCAGGTACAGCATTAATCACGGCTGGCCAGGCTCAGACAACAGCGGGTTTTATCTCCCGGTTTTTGGCAGGAGCGTTCGAAATGATTTGCAGATGTTATTTACTGCTTTTGGGCTCGCAGTAAATTGAGACAAGATGCACCTGCATGGACAGCGAGAGGCTTTCCCACCGGGGACGGTCACTGAGGGCTCGTGTTGGACTTTCCCAGGGAAATTTAGGATTTGGATGAGAGTCCCTTATGCAGCTCTGCTCCCTGCATCCTGCACTTCAGTGGATTCGGTGGATTGCACTTCAACCCGGGTGCTGGGCATTCACCTCCAGCACTGCCCCAGGACACGGTGGGCTCTTGCTCTGACAGCCACCCCGAGGGACACAGAGCAGCCCTGCCCCAGGCAGCTGCCAGGCTTTTCCATCCCAAACCGGTGCCGTGCAGAATTCAGAGTGCAAAAAAAAAACCAGCGACAGACACTCCAAAATAACCTTCTCCAGTCGGGGGAGCGTTGCCGGCGACTGGCTGCTGGTTTGGCCAGAGAAGTGCCTGTGGAGGAAAGGAGTTTCCTTGGCTGAAAGTTCAACAAAGCGCTGGGCTGGGCACTGGTGCTGCTGGTGGGAGCCAGGGATGCTCAGCTGAGCGGAGAAACTCGGGGTTCTGCAGGATCAGGACTGACGGAGGCCTGGGGGATCCCTTTGCTGGGGCAGTTTCACCGTGGCAGAGGGATCTCCCTCCTTGGCCCAGAGCAGAGAGTGACAGCAAGCTCTGATCCAGGCAGGACACACTGACCTCCTCCCTGTGCTCCCCATGGCAGGACACTTTCTCATCCTGGCCCAAGCATGAGCCCTTGGACCCGCTGGAGCTGCCACCCAGCACCCCTGAGCCCCTGGAATAAGCTCTCCATGAACTCCGTACTACAGGACCTGCTCTTGGTGAGCCAGAGTCATGGATATGGAGTTCCAGCACCACTTCCCAGCCAAATAGGCCCTTTCCTGGCTCAGCCCTTGTGCTGGCACAGCAGATGGGATGGCTCTGCTGTAGCCAGGCCCCCCAAAATGCCTGCCCAGGTCCAGGAGCGTGAGCGTGGTCAGGAGTCTGTTGGCCCAGGAAGCCCCAGCAGCTCCATCTTCCCTCAGAGATGTGACAACTGTTTGGTTTTCTTCGTTTTTAAGCCCGACTGCCAAAGTGATGCATTTGTTTGACACCTCTGCACCGCTACACCAGTTATTTCCAGGCCAGACTGCGGTGGCATGGGCAGATTTAAGCCATCCATGGAGTGTGTGAGGTCCCTGCTCAACCAAAACTTTTCCAAGGGGATCAAAGCCCCCAAAACCCCCTGGCAGCCAAGAGCTGCAGCTGTGGCCCACCACTGGGTAACTAAAACAAGCAAGAGGAGACCAAAAGATTTAGGTCAGCTTCTAAAGAAAGGTTCTTTAGAGGCAGCAGCAGTGTTCCTCAGAGCTGGCCCCTTGCAGAGTGACCTGCGGCGCAGTGTTGGGCAAGGCAGCTCATCCCTGCGTGTCCCCACGCACTGGGGACGGGGCTGATTTATGTCATGTTAGCGTGAGGGTTTCATCCGAGGAGATTTGCAAAATGTTGAGTCAAACTGAACCAGCCAAAGCCACCGAGCTGCTCTCACCATCAGATTCCTGTGAAAAAGACCTCTGGGCAGTTTGAGAGCCACAAGCGACCGCAGGGACCCCAGGTACGGTCACGCTGTAGAGTTTCAAGGGCTTTTAAGAGCCTCTTTTTTCTGCTCAGACTTTAATTTTACCTGTTCCCCAAAGGTTACACATTCCTGCAAGAACCTGGAGGAGCTTCCAGGCCAGTCAGGCTCGGTTCGAATTTTTAGCTACGCAGAGATTGAAGAAAAAGAAGTACAAAGGCTTTTATTTGAATGGAATGAGTCTGACATGGAGGTTGAGCTGTATTGTGCTGAGGGCCATCAGCTATGCAGCCCTGCCAACCACAGGCATTCAAAATCCGTGAGTCAGACTCCCCAAAAACCCTAAGACTGGTTTCATTCCCTTTTTGGATTCTGAGCCTTGAAGCATCACAACTTCAAGCGTTTCTCTGCAGAAAATGACATTTTTTGGACCAACGGGGTGAGAGCTGAGACCCTCAACGTCGTTACTGGGCTCCAGGAGTTATGACTGTAAAAAAAAACCCATTAAACACCATGAAATGAGCAATAAACCCCTGCACTGCCTCCATGAATTTGGCAGTGGGGGGCCACGCTGGGACACCCCAAAGATAGGAGCGATGGAAAACTGGTGGCAAGAAATCAGAAGTCTTTATCATTAGTGGTGACATGCTTGTCACAGGCTGTGACAGGGCTGAGAGGAAAGGGAAGAGTGAAAAAACCCTAAGGAAAACAGCAGCAGAGATACCTGTGAGGAACAGGCATAATAGGTTTATTCAACAGGGAGACAGGAAGGGGGATTTTTTTTTAAGGCTAAGTATTCGGCTAAAGCTGCCTCAGATGGGGCCAGGCCTTAGGGAGAATGGATATTTTAAGTGGCAATTTATTCCACTAATAAAATGAGAAGGATGCAGGTGCTTTGGCAGGGCTGGGCCTGGGTGATCAGAGCTGGGGCTGCAGCAGCGGCCGAGCGAGGGCTCCGGCACAGCCGGTGGCTCTGCCTTTATGGGGCTCCTTTCCCTGGTGCCAGGGCCCGTGTCTGGGTTCCAGCTGGCCAGGAAGTGTTCCCCACATCAGGATCTCAGCCCTGACCAGAGGCAGCAGTGGGTGGGGAGAGGTGTTTTTATCCAGGTGCTGCTGCCATCCCTTCTGCAGCTGGGCAGGGAAGGACTCGTGCCCGTGGGCTGCTCCACTCCTGCACCAGGTGCTTCCACACCAGGAGGACTCTTGATCAAAAAAAGACAGGAAATCTTCACAAACTGGATGGTGCCATGCTGGTCAGATCACTCAGGGCTCCTCAGGGCTCTGCCACATCAACCTACTGAGACCAGGCCACCACCCAGCTTCTCACCATCTGAGTGCACAAGCTGAAGGGTTGTGGGGATGAAAAAATCAACTCTGAAGTGATGGCAGGGGTAAGAAACAGTGCAGCATCACAGCCCTTCAAACTGCAACCACGGGTAGAACTGCAGCTTCACTCTTTGTTTTTGGGTCATTGTCACCAGTATTCCCAGCCTGGCAGTGACTGGTGACACGCAACAGAGCAGGTTTCAATTCCAACCCAGTCTACACCACAGGCAGAGGAAAGATCATCCCATACTTATCCCAAGGAGAAAATACTCTCAATACTCTCAGCTGGCACAGCCCCCTCATCCCCTGTTCCAACATACACCGCTTTCAAACCATCACCCTCATATTAAAAATAAAACAAAACTCTCTGTGTCTCTTTCCTTCACTGCAACGTCTGAGTTGAAAGGGTAGAAGTGCTTGCAGAAAGCCATGGTTAATGTTACCCTGGAAGGATCCAGGACAGCATACCAGAACCTGGGTTTGGCATCTGGGAGCCACTTTTCAGCCATATATATCACCGTTCCTGCGTGCACGCCGGTCCACACGAAATTAGCCCTGTGGAATGCAGATTTAAAATCCCCTTTCCAGCAGCACTTAAACGCAGGAGCTAAAATTTGCTCTTTCTCCATTTCCTACCTGTTTAGGAAAGAAGGAGCAAAGTGCTGGCCCTTTGTTTTTTGGGCTCCTTCCCGGGAAGGTTTGCCCAACCCACGTCTGCACCGCAGTGTTCGCAGCCTGAACAAAGACCTTTTAAGCAGCAGCAGCTCCTGCCAGGAGCTCACCACCTGCCTGCCCCTCTCCTCCCCGTTTATTTTGGGGGCTCCTTTTCAATAAGAGCTGACACACGTGTGCAACCCGCTGGGAGCTTTTCCCCCCCATGCCTACAGCGCTGGCTGCAACCCAACCGCCAGCCCAGGGTGTGCAGCTGGGAGAGAGAAAAAAAAAATAAGAAAGAATAAAACCCCAGCAACCTGTGGAATGTTTTCTTGCTCCTGAGAGCTCCAACACTTCCCTGCCTGGGGAGCGCCTGCCATGGCTGGCACTTGCTGCATCCAGCAGCCAACGGGGTTTCCTTTCCAGTGGGTGCCAGCTGGATTTTGGGCAAAGGCTGGGGGTGAGGGGGATGTATTTAACAACTGCCCAATGGTATTTTTCACCTGATGCCGTTTGCCTTGTGCACAGCCACCACCCTTGTACGTCCTTTTTGCACAACTGCTGTGTCCTCGCGAGTGGTGTGGGGGCTGCTTGGCACCCAGACGTGGAGGTTTGTCCTCAGCAGCAGGTTTTGAGCTGTGCTTTCACCTCTCTGACACGCCCATCTCACGGCCACAAAAGCAGGGCAGATGCTGTTTTCACAGCCAGGAATCCAGAGGGGTTTGTGCAACCTCTTAACCCCAAATCTGCCCAAAAGCCCCCTGAGGACAAGCCCTGCTGTGCCCCACAGCACTTTGCTTGGTCCAAGCAGATCATGCAGGAATAGCACAGAATAATGGATTCATCTGAGGATATGGCCCAGAAAAGGAGCAGGGTACTTTGGGGTGTGCTGGAGCTCTGCTTTCAGCTCAGGGCTGGACACCTGGGGAGCATCAGGGTATTTATGTGCTGGCTTGGAGGGATTCATTTTCACTGTAAATAGGGACACCAGAGTTTTCCAATATTTATTGGTCAAGATTCAGTTTTGCAGAGTTTTGTGGTAAGTTTATAGCCTGCCCAGGCAGGAGGGCGGCTGGAGATGTGGTGTGGGCAGCATCCCGCGGAGGGATGCTGCGTGCAGCCAGCCAGGGAATGTGGACGGTTCCTGCAATATCAGCTAAAAACGGGAGCCCTACCCAGCTCATCTGAGCCGTGCCCCGGGGAAGGCTCTCGGCACAGAGTCAGTGCTTTAATGCCCTGTGCCATTCCCTGCACAGACACACACCCTGACTCCCCCTCCAGAGCCTTTTCCAACGTACTGGAGTGGTTTAAAGAGGATTTTTTTTTATCCGTGCGTGCCTGTCTTTCCTCCAGACCCCCTCCCGGGGGACAGGCGAGCCCGTCCTATCAGCCCCAGAAATGGTGGCTCCTATCACAGCTCCCACCCTCCTCCCCAAAGCCGCAGCCACAAAGGCGCTTGCTCAAGCGTAGCATTCCTGCTCCCTGTGTCCCGGGAACAGCTGTGCCGAAAGGATGCCGAGAATCCCTGCGAGGCTCCAAGGAAAAGATATTAACGCAGGGGGGGAGCAGCAGCGATATAATAAAAAGTCATAATAAAAGAGAGAACCACTGAGTGGATTAGCAGCCCAAACGCCGCTTGGCTTTTGGTTTCCTTTCCTCCAGCTTTTCTGCGCCGCACGACAATCCGCTCAAATTCCTCCAGCCCGGAGACGCTCGGCTCCTGAATTTCAGACAGAACTCCTGGAGGTGGCCAGGCTGCAAAGGCTGAGGGCACGGCTGGGAAATCTAACTGCACTGAACTCCACCGAGGGCACGTAGGCACCGGCAGCAGGCGCTGGGTGCTGTACCACACCAGCTCCTCGATGTCTGCACCCACTCCTCGTGTGCCCCCGTGGGGAAATAAAAGGCAGGTTTGGAGCTTGGTGTGTATCTCTCAAGTACATAAAGGTAGTAGGATACATCCCACTGTTTCGAAAAACCCTGGTGCCTGCCCCATGCCAGTTCTTCCTTCGTGGAAGTGCAGAGCAGAGAGTAATAAAATAATGCAAAGGATCCTCAGGGATCATCGAGTCCAGCTCCTGACCCCGCACAGGACAGCCCCAAGTCCTATCCCCGGCCACCAGAGAGGACAGATCAGTGCCTGCCCCTCCACTTCATCAAGAAAGAGGATGGATTTTCCCTGCTGGACTGCTTCAGCAGCCCGGACCCAGGCTCGGCACCGGGGCAGCGGGATGCAGGGGTGGGATGTCCCCATGAGGAGCGAGCAAACCCACAGTCTTCACCCACCGTGAATCCAACTCCAACACCCAGCACAAGGTGTGCAAGGACAACTTTCCCTTTTACTCCTTTAGAAACACCCAGGACCATTTTGGGGGCACAAAGCATCTGCTGCCCGGAGCCGCCGGCTGCGTCAAGAATTCGGGATGAGACGGGAGCGAAGGCGGCGGCTGTGGCGGTGGCAGCTGTTCCCTGCCCGCAGCCCTCCTGCCACGCAGGGCATTTAAATGTTAAAGCACACTCCCCACGGCTGCTTTCTGCACCATTCCTGCCCAGCTCACAGACACCCTGCTCCCGGGAGCCGCCGGCCCACGAGGCACCCATGGGCTCGCTGGTGGCCAAGCTCCTTCTGCCCACCCTCAGCTCCTTGGTCTTCCTCCCCACCATCAGCATCGCGGCCAAGCGGCGTTTCCACATGGAAGCCATGGTTTACTTCTTCACCATGTTCTTCGTGGCGGTAAGCAGGTCCCAATTTCCCCTCTCCCTGCATGTTTTATCCCCCCAAATGCCCACCGTACCACTGGGAAGCTGATTCACCCAAGAGCAGCCAGTACAACCCCTGAAATATCCCTTTTCAGTTATTTCCCACTGTGCGTGGTGCCAAGCAGCTGATTCTCCAGTTTAGGATGTCCTACAGTGTGGTCTTACAGAGATTTAGTGGTGTTTTATGACCATGAGGTTAGGGAGAAGGTCTGGGTGCAAAGAGCCTTGACTGATTTGCAATGCTTTGGAGCTGGCTTTGCTCTTTGTTTTACAGCTGCTAAGTGGCCATGCTGAATTTGGGCTTTAAATTGCCTCCAGAATCTCTTGCTCTGCCTCTGTCATTTTAGCCAAAAGCGCATAGTAGTCGAATTATTGATTTTGCAATTGCCAGCTGGGGATGGGAGCAATGCTGGAGTCAGGGGAGTTTCTGCACTGGGAAAGGAGAGACTAAAACATGCTGCTGAGCTATTAAGAAAAATAATTATTAACCCTTTGTGGGTTGAAATGTGTGTTCTACCCGGCTGTGATTCCCTGGCCTTCCTTTGTGTGGAAATAACAAGCGGAAAAATGTCTGTACGTATACAAACTATTCCTATTCCTGCTCCCAGCCACGTGCTGCCCTGGGCTTTGTATGCCTGCTAAGTCACTCCATACAGACACCAGCTGGGCACCCAGAGCAGCATTCCCACTGGAAAAAATCTCCTGTTTGACTACATGGCAATGATCTGCTAAAGAATATGAGGGAAACAGCTCAGCAACCCAGCTGATACTGCATTTCCCACTAATCCCCATCCATCTCAAGGCATCTCGTGAGGGTTGGCACATTCCTTGTACAGAGAAACTGAGGTAGGGAGTAGATAGAGGAACTTTTGTGTGTGAAAAGCTCTTCCACAGGGCTCAGAACCAGGTTGCTCTCCTATTAAGGATCCAGAGAACATCCCTGACCATTTGAGCTGATTAAAGCATGATGCAGGGGGAGAAATTCTGCCAGTTCTATTAAAACCACAGGACCAGTTAATATAAAAACATCCCTGAGTCGCCCAGCCCAGCTCCCCAGGGAAGCCAGACATCTACAATTTCATTTTGCCCTGGGTCTGTGTCTGCTCCGCCTCCCCGAGAAGTCAATAGGAAAATTGGCACGTGTTTCGACAGGAGGTGGAACAGGTCCTCTCCGAAGAGATTGAAGAAGCAAAGTGGGGAAGGGAAGGAAGGGAAAGGAGGAGAGGCAGCTGCCAGCGTGGTGGGGAGGGGGTAGGAAGGGCAGCAGCTGCTGCTGTTGCCTTTCTTGTAGCATCCCACTCCTCCTCCCGCAGCAGAGCTGAGCAGAGCAGTGAAAGCGCGTGGCCACGGCAGACAAGTGCCGCGACGCCGGCCAGGAACGCACTCTTTGTCTTCCACCCTTTCTTCCCCCCGGCTCCAGACTCCCCGAGCCCAATCGCAAGAAGGGAAAAGAATTATGGCGGTGGTGCAATCTTTTCTAGAAGCTGCAGCGAGCCAGAGGGCTCGCAGCAATTCCCATCATAAATAATATCAGCATCCCCACCGGGCCAGAACAGCGAGCAGCGTTCCAAGGGCGCCCTGCCAAGCGGAGAAGGGACTTCTTCAGGAACAGCAGAGCTCGCTGGTGCTGCCACTGCAAAACCTGCAGGGCTGAGGGCTGGCAGGAAAACGAGAGAGCCAGGCAAACACTGGGAGCATTCCTCTGAGTGCACTGGAAAATGTCTCTTGGCGTGGTCTGCATTTATGTTGCATGACAATGGGGTTTTTTTGCAAATAACCTAATCAATGAGCTAATGGGCAGGAACCGTGGTTTTTAAGGGAATGCACTAATGAGTGAATTCCCCAGTATGCAGAGTCTGGCCATATAAACCCTGTTTAGCCTGGACAGTGACCTGGCATCCATACACATTTAATCAGGACACTCATTTTGAATTGTTTTACAAGAATCTTTCGCAATTAAAACCACAACCCCAGAGTCCTCCTTCGGCTGGAGAGGCCGTCCCCCAGCGCCCGGCTCAAAGCAGCTTGGTCATCAGATTGCAAATTCTGGCCAAGAGGCAAATTAAAGTCTGTCTTAGTTTGTACTAAGAGAGAAGAATGCTGATTCTTGGGCAATTTGCAACTGGGAACGATGACATTATCACTCAAATATATTCATTACTGCATATCAGTGATCCTGGTGTGGCTGACACTGTTCTGGCCTGGCTGGCTGTTCTCTCAGCAGCTACACTATTTCAAACCAGTTGATAAGAGCCTTTACCTTACTGGTATGTGGGTAAAAAACTGGTTTTCTAATACTTTTTTCTTTTTAAATAGTTTTACCATGTTTGTGACGGCCCCGGGTTATCAGTGCTATGCTTCATGCGCTACGACATCCTGGAGTACTTCAGCATCTACGGAACAGCCCTGTCCATCTGGGTGTCCCTGATGGGTAAGAACTGCTCTGTTGTGGCTCCTGAAAGCTCCAGAGCTGGCAGAAAGGGCTGGATTTGTCAGCATGGCTGGTGGGACAGTCAGTGGGCACAGTCCCCAGAAATGCTGCTCGCTCTGAGCTCCACCCAAGCTGCCACTGAAATTGTCCTTTGTGGAAGTCAGTCTGTGCTATGGATTAATCCAGTTTTGTATCATTAACACCTTGGAAAGCCATTATAATTGGTGGGGTCCAGACATGGAACTGTCCTGAGTGATGGCTCCTGGAGATAAGGAGCTGTGGCACCTGGTGTTGGTGGTGGTTGGGTGTTCCTCTGCCTGCACCAGCTCTCCCACATGTCCCTACAACAGCAGAATTATCTCCTTCAAATGACAAGAACACTCTGGCAGCCTTGTGCTGCAGTTCAAGGCAGGACAAGGCTATGAGATGACTGAGTTTGAAACCTCATATACCAGGGAATTTTCCATTTCTCCTCATCTTCCCCATACTGGGCCCATCAGCTTGTCTTGCCTCACTTAGGCACGTTAAGAAATGCAGAATCTGCCACTTCCCTTGGTAGCATGGGAATCAAAGTGTTTAGTCAAAACAAATATAACTTCCTGGTTTATCAAAAGCCTGGGGTGGGCTGATGGGAATAATAGATCTGTTCAGAAAAAGCAGAAATTTATTTCACTTCCTTTTTACTATAAATCCCACCCCTTGCCCTGTTATTCAGTTTTCCTTTTCCCACATTCACTTCACTCTCTTTTTCCTCATTTTGTTCCTTATTTGCCACCGAAACAGAATGTAACAAAAATGGAAAAAAACACAAGAAAGGCAAAAAGTTCAAACCTATCATTTTCCCATTTTGTCACCACGACTTTTGGAAGGATGTGAGTATTGCTGGAGGGAGAAGAGAGCAGGTTCAGGGGAGAGAGATGTTCCAACAGCAAAGTTTTGCTTGAAAATTTGGACCATTTCTAACCAGTGCCCACTCGAGACAGAGTCCCCATTTCTCCCCATGATGAGCTGGGATCAGCACTCTGATGTACAGCCCCAAAATGCCCACAAAATTCCCCTCTGCCCTTCAGGGCTCCAAGGATGGTGCAGGACCTCCAGCTGGGATGGGGGTTCCTGCAGCCTCAGAGCCCAGCACAAGCCAGGGTAACACCTCTCAGCTGGGCAGGCTCATCCTGTGGGGATGCAGCAGCATCCCCCTTCCAGGGCATGCAGTAGGATAAATTTTCCATGCAGGGAGAAATGTGTGGGGAAAATATTGCCCTTAGAAATGGCTCTGTCCCCTCAAAATGCGAGTCCCAAGGGGACCCTCCCTCTGCTCACGGCACCTCAGTGCTCTCTCTGCTCAGCTAGAAAAGACAACGAGGCAGATCATTTCCAAAGGGCATTTTCAGTGGATAACAGCGGTGTCAGGGTAGGGCAGAGCTGATCCAGACACTTTGGCTCCTTGCAGCAAAATTCAACTTGATTGCTTCATTACTGCGTTCAAAAACCTCGCGAAAAAATACAAATCCTGGACTACGAGGTTTAAAATATTGACCCGCTGGGAAACAACAGGGATTAAAATGCGGACATTATCCCTTAGCCAAACTCCCTATAAAAGCACGATCCAAGGACATGGAAGGTGTGGTGACTGAAGCCCAGGGAAGCCTCTCGCTGTGGCTTGTAAAGCCCGAGCGCACATGTGCGGACGCAGACCCTCGGGCAAACTTCCCGGAATGCAAATCCAGGACAGCCATAACACAGCTGTGCAAGCTGGAAAAGCATGGAGCCCACTGGGATCCATAACTTTTATCAGTTATTACCCCATTCTGTGCTAAACAAAAGCCTCTAATAATTTACTCACACTGGCAACTTCCAGCTTGCAAACCCCGGGCAGGTGCCGGCGCGGCCGGGACCCCATTGCACCAGCGGGGGAGTCCCACTGCACTGGGTTGATGGAGCCTGTGCCAGAGTAAGCTGGCAAGTTTGGGAAGGCTGGAGATGCAGGATGAACCCAGGGAATGATTGGGGGCTCGTTGGGCATGAGGGTCTTTGCAGTCACCTCTAAATTCTGGGTCAGGGAAAAGGGAAATCATAGAATCATAGAGTGGTTTAAAGTTGGAAGGGACTTTAAAGATCATGTTGTTCCACCCCCTGCCATGGGCAGGGACACCTTCTGCTACCCCAGGTTGCTCCAAGCCCTGTCCAACCTGGCCTGGAACTCTTCCAGGGATCCAGGGGCAGCCACAGCTTGTCTAGGTAGGGAATCTCCTTTAAGCTTCCCTGTGCAACACTGAAATAAACCCCTAAAATCAGCTCCTGGACCCACCACTCAGATGGCTCAGGAGGGTTCACTTTGCCCCATGTGCCTCAGTTTCCCCAGCAACGTGACATGAGAAGGGAAACCAGACACGGATGGAACGCTGAGGGTCCCCAGGGCAGACCCCAGGAAGGCTTTAGCGGGGCAGCTGGAAAAGGGGGGTATGAGCTGATGCTCCCTGTGCTCGGTCCCCCAGCCCTGGCAGAGTTTGACGAGCCCAAGAGATCGACATTCGTCATGTTCGGCGTCCTCACCATCGCCGTGAGGATCTACCACGACCGCTGGGGCTACGGCGTCTACTCGGGCCCCATCGGGACGGCCGTGCTGGTGATCACTGTCAAATGGGTACGTGGGGCAGGGCACTGGGACGGGCCTCTGTGGGATGCTCCTGGTGGGAAAAGGGCTGAGCCCTACATGGAGGAGTCCAACCTGTGCCAGTGATTTCCTCCTCAAGATCCAGCTCTCGATCTCACGGTGATTGAACAGCATTTCTCCTTTAACCTGAGCAGAAGGCAGGCAGACAGCAGCCTTGGTGATAAATGCCAGATTTGATTGGTCTGAGCAATCTACTACACCTCCTGTCCCTGCAGCTCTAATCAGGAGGAACGTATTTATGGAGTTTTTACAGCTACTCAGAGGCGGAGGGATCTGGTGAACTGCCCCGGATCTGGGGAAGATGTGGATAAAACACGGTGATAAAGTGGGGAGGAATCTGTCTGCAGTCTGCCTGAATCCAGCTGGGACAGTCGGGCAGAGTGCAGCAATCTGTGCCCCACTCACAGCACGTGCTGTGGACCCAGCTGGGAGGGGAGTGGGGAAGCCACTGGCAGGAGTGGGCAAGGAGTGATGGGATAAAAATTGCAGAAAGATGGTGCCAAGCATCGTGGAAATACAGTGGTGCAAATCCCAATTATAAACTCTCACTAAGCCTGCAGCTAAAAGCAAGTGGCTACCACGGGGAGGGGATGGGCAAGGAGGAGACCAAGGCACGGGAGCACCCTGTAGCCTCCAGTCTGCAGATGCTATGCCAAGATCTGCTCTCCCAGAGACTGGGTTTGTGAGGGCACACACTCCCTGAGCTAGCTTTGGGACTGAATATTAAAAATCCAGTATGATTATGAGGAATGAGTCTGGAGCAGCCAGCTAAATCCAGGTGAATACACTTGGTGTGCTTCTCCTTCCTCCCAGCTGCAGAAGATGAAGGAGAAAAAAGGGCTCTACCCTGACAGGAGCGTCTACACCCAACAGATCGGTCCTGGCTTCTGTTTTGGGGCGCTGGCACTGATGCTGAGGTTCTTCTTTGAGGTACCTGTGTGCACACTCACCCTCCCCGGCTTTACAAGGTGTAAGGGACATCACCAGGAGAGGAGACTTCCCCCTCCACATCACTGGGCTGCATCCAGCCTTGGACAAACCCCAGCTCAGGCATGGGGCTCCAGGGTTGGCATGCTGGGGTCTGGCAGCAGCACAATGGTCCCTCCATGCTTGTCCCCATGCCAGCCCCTGCTCCGTTCGGGGCAGGTGTCACAGCAGAGTGATGCTTGGTTTCTTTTTCCCCCTTCAGTGATTCACAAGGACATGGGATGTGCTTTCCTCAGGCACACGTGGTCCTCAGAATGGCTTTGTCAAGTGCGAGCAGGGTTTTTTGGAAACTGGGCACAGGTGACTTAAGGACACATCGCAGCGACGCGGCAGGGACTGGATCCGACCCAGGCACAGCCAGATCCAGAGCTGGCTCACGCCAAAGAAAAGACTCTCAGTGGCTCCCAGGGGCACTTATTCCTGTGTTTATATCCTTCTGCTCCTGCCGCTGGCCAGTCCCCCTGTCCTGCTCCGAAGGGTCCGTGTGTCCCGCCGGGCAGGCGATAACCCCCCGACAGAGCTGCCGGCCGTGCCTGCGCTCAGCCCCGCCGTTACAGCTGCTCTGTGCTTTGGGAGCTGCGAGATACAACCTCACAGGCATCCCCAAGGATTATTTTTCAAAGCATTTAGTAATTGCAAATTCTAGCAGAACATAAAAATGTCACTTAGCAGAAGCCGCCTCCCCGCGCGCCCCGGCCTCGCCGCCGCGTCCTTTGCGGGGTAATGAAACACTTCATTCAAGAATTGGGAAATGTGCAAATTAGAACGTGTTAAATCCACTTTGCTTTAGGTGGTTTTTTTTTTTTTCATTGGAAATCCTTTCTTCTCTGACAGCAAAGGGAGGCAGAAGGTTCAGGAATCTTTTTTATTCCCTTCCTTTTGGCTACTTGTAGAAGTTTAATGTTGCGCACCTCACGCGAGCCCCCGGCCTCGCTGCTCCCGCTTCTCACTGCGCTCTCCCTGTCTGCAGGAGTGGGATTACACCTACGTGCACAGCTTCTACCACTGTGCCTTGGCCATGGCCCTCGTGCTGCTGCTGCCCAAGGAGAACAAGAAGGCCGGGAGTGCCGGAACCCCCGCCAGGCTCGACTGCTCCACGCTCTGCTGCTGCGTCTGAGCCCCCGGGCACGCCGGGCACGCGTGTTCCTGCTCCTGGGGTGATTTTCCTGCAGCCAAAAGGAAAATGCCTGCCTGCTGGGTTTTCCTGTGCACATCAGCATCTTTTCCCACCGGCTCGGTGTGCACTCTGGGATTTTCTCCCCTGGGAAGTTTTCTGACTAACCGGGGTCTAGTGGAAGGTGTCCCTGCCCATGGTGAGGGAGTTGAAACGAGATGGGCTTTAAGGTCCCTTCCTACCCATCCTGTGATTCACCTTTCCACCGTCAGCCCCGGCAGGGTTTGCACTTCCAGTTTGGTACACATCCGTATTCTCCCAGGAGGAGCACTCAGCTGGACTGTGACCTGTCCCCTGCCCCAGGAGACCCCTGCACTCCCAGGCCATGTCACCTCCTGGGCTGTCCCTTGCACTGACCTGGCAGGACCCAAGTTGTCCCCTCTGTGCAGGTTTGCCCAGCCTGAGCACACAAAGCTTCGTTTGCAACACCCAATTAACAGAACCTGTATTTTTTGTGAGATATTAACTATTTTATTTATGCATTCTCTTGATGTAAATAATACTAACAAAGACTTTGCCAGTGTGCGATGCCAGCATTTCTTAAGCGGGGCAGGAAACTTTCCAGCTCCACTTGGCTCAGTCGAGGGCAGATGCCAAGTCCAAAGCAGGGCTCTGGGCACGGCCACCACAGCTCCTCAAACCTGGAGGGAGCTGCAACACTGGGCACTTTGTCCTTGCAGACCTGCAGGCGCAGGCAGCAGGTGCCTCATTGGTATGGAAAGTACATGGAAAATGAGAGGCAGAGAAAAGAAACTCCTGGAGGGAGGGGGGAGGGCTGTAAGCCTATAACATCTCCTCTAACAGACTATTTACTATAGCAGAAGTGTATGATTTATTTAGACTGTCTGGGAAAAAGGCCAAGACTATATGTCATGGACAATTAGAGCAGTATTGATATACAGAGATGTCCACAGAAAGCCCACATTAAGCCTGGGTTCCTCTGGAAGAGAAATCCACCCCAGTCATTCATCAGAGCAACTTCCTGCGACGGGGCAACAACCAAAACTGACTGAGCTTCCAACAAAAATATAAATGAATTATGAACCCCCAAGCATCCAAGAGTCACTGGCAAGCGGTGGCACAGCTGACGCAGCTGCACACGGAGGCAGAGCAAGCAAAGAGCTTTCAAAGGGTTCCCCAGCACCTAAACCAACACAGCTCCGTTCCTTCCCAGCATCCAGGCCCCGGGATGTTTACAAGATGCTCTCAGGGTTTGCGTGCAAGGCTGTCCTCGTTGCTTGCACGCTACTGGAGTGCTTTGCCGTGTGAGGGCTGCTCAGGGTGGCCCCAAAAAACAGGCCCGAGTGCTCTGATTCAGAGTGCAAGAGGCAGCTCAGCACTGCCTGCAAGAGATGCCTCTGAGAGTCCACAGCTGCTTCCCAAGGGGCCACCCCCATGGGCCTCCCGTGGCCATGCTGGCTCTTCCTGGGTGTTTGTCACCCCAAATGTAAATTCTCAACGCTGACCCTTCCCAGGAGCCTGACCAGCAATGCCAGCAGCCTCCATCGCTTGCTGCAGCCACTGATCAGAGACTCCATTGCCCCACCAGCTCATTTTGGGACTGTTTGGTCCCTCCTGGGCTGCAGTGATCGGCACAGCCCTGCAGCAAGCCCTGGGGACACGGGCAGCGTGGGTATGGTGAGAGCCTGGTGAGGGTCCAGTGCTGGGAGGAGGGCACTGGGTGACCACGACACCCAACTGGGACTGAGCAAGAGGGACCAAAGGTTGGCAAACCCCATGCAAACAAGGAGGGCACATTACCTGAGGAGCAGCTGAGTAGATAAAACCTCCTGTTCCCACCTGCCACGTATCCAGCTGCAAAAAAAACCCTGAAATTGTCTTGCACACAGCAAAATCTCAAGCAAGGTTTGCTTTGTCCCCTCCTTCTCCCTGCTGATGCCCCAGGACACTGCTCCAGCTGTGCCAGCCATCCATCCCTTGGCACCCCAGTGCAGGACCAGCACCCAGCCTTGAGACTGACACATACCTGGGCACACCCACAGGGTCCCTGCGCTGGCATCAGCCCCGAGCTGATGGCAGCACCCGGCACCCCGACACCAGAGGAAGGTGCAGGGCTGGATCCACTACCCCAGGCAGGATATCCCCTGCAACACCAATGCAGGGAAATATTATAAACATCTACAGCAACGTAGACAAAACAGTCTCTCGTAACCTTTTAGCGCTGCCGAGAGCTTTGCCTGTAAGAGCTCTTGAGCCCCTGCCAAAAATTCTGGCTGTTTTCATAAGAGTAGGTGTTTTCGTCTAAGGTGCAGTCTGAGTGCTGTGACCTTTGTCATGTCTGCTACTGAAATTTCCTGCTTCTCTGTTATTCTCTTCTTTGGTAAGACGATATGAAACCCAAAACTTTTATTGCCCCTTTTAAAGTGTCTTTATAGCTCCCCGTCTACTTCATATACTGTCTTACTCTCCAGTGCTGGGATATTACTTATGGGATCCGGGCTTGATGCTGCAAAAGGCATTTGGGTTTCACGAAGCCCAAACTGCCTGGGCTTTTTTAAGATCAGCCGGGGGGGGGGGGGAAAAAAAAAAAAGACAGAAAATAGAAAAAAAGGAATGAGAAGGGAGGGACTGGGCTTTCCGCTCTGGAGGCATCAGCATCTGCTACCAGCGCAGCCTCCCCCGCCTCTGCCAGGCCTCCCCGGGCACAAAACCCAAACTTTGCTTTGTGTCTGGGTCAGCATGGGGTGCCCACAGACCCTGTGGGGATGGCATTGCACAGCATCTCTTCCCCGGCCTCCATCCCCTGCCAGCTGTGCCCTGGAGCTGGCAGCTCAGATGTGGCCGGACAGCACAGCTGGTGCCAAAGCAGTGTGCAGCAGCTGGGGCACATCTGCCCTGGAGCTGGCACTGGGGGAGGCCAGCCCTGCTTGTGGGACTCCCATGCATCCCATTTCCCAGCCCAGTTCCAGCACCAGGACAGACACATGAAGGATGTGTCCCTAGGGAAGGGTTGTGGGTGCCCATGCTCCGTGCTCCCAGTCCCATCCCTCAGGCTGTTCAGCATGACCTCCCTGTCATCCTAGGTGACAAAGATCCCCTGGGATCTCATCTGCACACTCCCCAGCATCCCCACTGCAGTGGGAGCAGGGATCCGATGTGCCAGGGGGAGAGGGCTGGTGGAACTGTCCCCTCCAGGGGGACATTCTCCCCCACTTGCCTGGAGCAGGGCTGGCAGAGAAGGGAATTAGGACCTACTCCTGCTGGAGGGGAGGCTTCCAGAGATGTCTAGTCAGGCTCTGTGCCAGCTAATCTTCCAGGCAAACTTTATCCAGATCCTTTTGGCTGCAGAAAGTGAAAAACCAGCCAGACCCAAATATAAGAGCCTGGTTTCTGCTGCCAGCTGCATGGGGCACTCCAGAAAAGGCCTTATCACCACGGGATTTTGAGAGATGGCTTTGGGGTTTTTTCCACACGCTGCTCTTCCCTCCTCACCCTCCCACTGTCATTCCCCCATGCATGTTCGAGTGTTGAACCGAGCCAGGTCAATGCAGATGGTGGGGCTGAGGTTTTCCTCGTGCCCACTTTGAAGCCCTCAGGCCACAGTGACACCACCCCACTTCAGAGAGTGCTGTTGCTCCATCCTGAGGCACCACGAGCTCATTGGGAGCAGCCTCCTTCCTGGAATTGCCAAAGAAACCAAAGTTTCCCCTGGAAATTCAGGAGCAGTTGTAGGGGCAGGAGCCCTGTGGTGAGACCAAGGGAGAACTCTTGTCCTCCATCACCCTCCAGTTCTGATGTGCCTGTGCCCTGTGAGAGGGATAAATCAGGTCTGCAGGGGCAAAGGGCAGTCACCAGCCGTGTCCTACACAGCCCTGGGGCTCCACAGCCATGGGACATGGTGCAAATGCACTGTGAGAACCCAGCCTTGTCCATCAGTCTGGAAAAAAGGGGAGATGGAGTAACTGAAGCGCCTATATTGGTATCTCTCAGCATCTCTCCAGCTATCCCAGCCCCAATGAACATCCTTTTAGAGCGTACAAAGAAGGTCTCCTGCTCTTCTGAGCAGTAACAGGAAGTGCAGGGTGGAGTTAGGGCAGACACAGCCACAGGAATCAGTAAAGCGGTACCTCCTGCAAGGGTGCGAAGCTGCCTAACCCAGCACTAATGAGAGAAAAAACACATTAATGCATCAGGATTCTCCTTAAAATGCCACACAATGGTCCAGCATGTTTCTCTTCCCTCCACTTTCCTCTCAGCAAGATTCCCAACCAAACTTCCCTGCCCAGTTTTTGCAGGCAGGGCAGCCCCCTCCCGCTGCCACTGGCAACACTGGGGTATTTTTTGGGCACCACAGACAGACCGAGCCACTCAGGGGCACAGAGGAGCTCAGCTGCAGCACCACAGACAGCTTGGGGTCCAGCAGGGAGCCCCTCACACACTCCCAGGTGTCCTCTTCCCCCAGCAGCACCAGACACGGACACGGCTGTGGACTCAACCCAAGTGACCAAACCCCGGTGTCGGGCAGGGCAGGTGCGGCGCAGCCGGGCCCTCTTGACCCTTCCAGGGATGCTTTCACAGCTGCAAAATCCCACTCCAGGCCCAGGTTTGGTGTCTCCAGCCTCCCCGCTCCTCCGGCGGAGCGGTCCCAGGGAGCGGCAGTCCAAGGTTTTCGGTTTAGGCCAATCTCCCAGAAATTCTGTCATCATGCAGTGCATCACGCACACTCCCGGATCCGCATTACACAGAGGATGGCTCCGCTCCAGCGCCTCTTAAAGTCAGTGGAAAAACCCTCCCTCGCTACGATGGGAGCTGGCTCGGGCCCTGTACGCTCTCACAGATACCATGAAGTTGTTTTAAGCTGGGAATATCTCGTGGCCCCAAAGTTTCTCCTGGAAAGGGACAGGGCAGGGGGTCTGCAGAGCGGGTGCTCTGAGGAAAGCTCCCAACCTTGCAACCGCCTTTCAATGAGCATTTAATGAGCCCTCGTTATCTGATCCACGTGCTCCAAATGCAAGGAAACCGCTCAGGTTTCCAACTGCACACATCACCTGATGCTCATAAAACGAGCTGATGTGTCTGGGAAGCCCCAGACCCAAAGAAACATTTTTTAAATGGGGGGGGAAAAAGTCAATTATGCTTTAAAAACACCCCTGTGGGCAGACAGGGATGGTGGTTGCTCTCCCCTGCCTTCCTCTGGTTTTCCAGCAAAGCAAATGTTCACTGATAAAACTCACAATCTCCTTATAAAGGCAGGATCGTTTTGCCTGTAAAAGGGAAGGTTTGGGGGAAGTTTTACACACGTCTCTGCTCTCTTTATGTCTTTATTTGCATTTTCATTTCCACAGTAGTGGAGCTAATCTGAATGGAGCAGGAGCGAGGGTCCAGGTTACAACCAAAGTATCAGGTAGCACCTTCACATCTGGAAGGGATTTTGACACAACTTCTCCCAGACTGTTACAGACAGTTTAAAAGCAAAATCTGATAAATAGCAAATGTTTAACAAGTCAATAGGAAGCTGCATTTGCAAGAACATGTGGCTCTAGCCGGCCTAGCACCTCCGCACTGCCAAGGCCCTTCAAACGCATCCGCACACATCCCCACAGCACGCGGCAAGGGGCTGCCGGGCTCTGCCCCGGCCCAGGCTCAGTTACAGGGGGAGGATTAAACACAGATGTGTCTTTGTATGGCCAGACATCTCCAGCTTCAAAGCCTGAGAGGGTCCCGAGCCTCCCTGCTTTGGTGGTGAGGGACTGGTTTCTCCTTCCCGGCCTAAACAGAGCCCCGTTCGTTTCTCGTGAGCCTTCAGCCTCATGTTTATGGTAGGAAGAGGACAAAGGGAGCTGA
Source organism: Corvus kubaryi (assembly GCF_017639235.1). Classification (NCBI taxonomy): domain Eukaryota; kingdom Metazoa; phylum Chordata; class Aves; order Passeriformes; family Corvidae; genus Corvus; species Corvus kubaryi. The sequence goes on along the minus strand of NW_024582065.1, from coordinate 6,854,542 downwards.
AGGGCTCAGGAAAGCACCGCAGAACCCGTTGTCACAAACCTCCAGGCGTGCTGGGCACTGCTGCCCCTGTCACGGGTGGTTTTGGGGCTGCACTGACCAATGAGGCCCCACTTAGGTCACAAGCACACAAGGTCTCACCCCAGTTTTGCACAGCTTGGGATCCATGAGGGTCCCAGTCCACAAGGCAGAGGTGGATTACACCCATTTATACCTGTTTACGCCTTTGAAAATCCTTCTCCATCTCCTGGGAGCCACAGCCTCCTCAGGACAGAGGTCACTGGCCACCCAGGCAATGGTCTCCTGAGGAAAAGTGCCACAGGAGGTGAAACATCCCGACACAAAATCTCTCACAGTGTTGCAACCCTGCCTGGTTTGGGGAGACTTCATTCCCAAAATGTGGGAAGAGGCATTAAAATGGAGAGAATTATGCAAGGAGCGGGGAGCAGAGGGGGAGACGGAGGAAGAAGAAGGGACCAGGAAAACCACCAGAAACCCTCCAGGATGCCTGCCTATATTTACAGATAATGTGTCCAGCCCTCTTGCCAAGTCCCACTCATTTGGAGCCGGGCTCATGTTTTGGATTAATTTTAAGGCAGTTCCTAAAGCATCTCACTCGCACAAGGAAGAATTTTTGCCTCCTTGGCCAAGGTGACTTTTTAAAAAATCTCACTCGCTATTTTTCAACCTCTCACTCATTTAAAATTGTCATAGCCCGGGTGCTGCGGGGGCACTCAGTGCAGACAGTTTGTGTTCTGGCACCCACCAGCACCACAGAGCATGCTGGAGTGGGGTTGGGTGTGAGGATGGGGGGCCAGGGGAAGATTTCCCTGCAAGTCAGAGCCCTTCCCTCATCTGTGAGCATCACTAGACCAAGCTCTGAGGGCAGAAATAGCCCCTCCTGCACACCCACATCTCCCCAGGCATCCACCATGGGCTGCTTTAAGGTTTTCCCTGTAAACTCTTCCACAGAAGGTCAGGCATTTGTTTTTTTTGAAGTAAAATATTGTGTGGACACATGAATGTGCTCTCCAAACCAGTGCCTTTTGTCTGAGGAATTAAATTCCAGATATTTCCCCCAAACTGTGACTGTCCTGTTGCATGTGAGTTCTCTGCTCAGAGCCTCCCCAGAAGGAGCCACCTCAAGACGTGCCCCAGCTGCTCAGTCTCTACTGGGAGGATTCATCCCAGAGCTGTCATTCCCATCTCCCAGCCACAACATGGAGACAGTTTTGGAGGAGAAACATGACAACAGCCACTCCCAAAACCTCCACCCAGCCCACCTTCTCACCCAGGCATCTGCAGCATCCTAATCATCCCGGAATCCAAAGCACGTCCACGCAGGGATTTCAGATGCTTCCCATTTAGCTCCAACATTTGCAAAATGCTCAGCCACTGACTCACAGAAGGCCAGGACAGCCATGGCCCTCACTGCACCATGGCAGGATCGAGTACACCACCCCAGAGGGGTTTTGGAAAAAAAAAAAAAAAGGGGGATTTTTGGGAATCAAGCAGCCCTTGGTACTAAGCAGCTTTCCCAGCACACCCAGGGTGAACGAGCAGGATGTGGGGCATGGAAGTTGCTACTTTTTGCTGGTGATCCCACATGCCACACTGGGGTTTTGAGGCGCGATCGGAGCAATGGAGGGGAAAAGCACAACCTGAGAGGGATTGGGAAGGGGGAGCTGCAGGCACAGCTCAGTGTGGGGCTGCAGAAGGTGCAGGAAGGGAATCCAGGGGCTGCGGGATGTCAGGAGCCACTTGGCTGCTGCTTGGGCTTTTGGGAGCAAGGGCCAGACACTTTCTTTCCCTCACACCTCAAGCCCTAAAGATCAAGTGACAACAGCAGTGATCAGAAATTGTCCCTTTGGCTGGAAAAATATAAATCACAAGATCTCACTGTTCCCTGCATCCAGAGGCACCAAAAGCAGCATGAGGACCTCCTTCCCACAGCAGCTCTGCTACATGAGCATCCCTTAGGCCCTGGGGGAACCCAGACACACAGAGGCAGCCACAAAAATGAGACAGATATTTGGGGTTTCAGTTAAGCACGACCAGCAAGAAAAGTCGAGCTTGCGTTTGACTGGATTTGGGAGATGAAGTTTTAGGGCAGCTCCATGGTTTTATGTAAAGAATCAACCATAACCTCATCCCACGAGGGAAATGCAGAAATTCAAGGTGCCTCTTGTGCAATAGATGCTGCTCCCTACTCAGGCAGGTCTGGGATAGTGCTCAGAGTTTTGCTGCATCCCTGTCCAGCCTAAAGGAGAGACCACACACAAAACGTTTTCAGGATGCCAGCAGCTGTGCACAAAGCATTTGGTTTACATTAATTATGTCTGGACAAAAAAAATAAAAGGGGGAGAGGAGGAGAGCAAGCGAGTGGAGAAGACAGGAGGGATGCAGGGAGGCTTCTGCATCGTCCTGATAAGATCTGCTCTGATCCCACATGCAGGTCACAGCACACAGCGGGTGTCTTAACACCTCCTGCCACCCAGAGCAGGCCTGCATGGCCCCTGTGAATACCCTGGGGAATGCAAAGCACAAACAGAGCCCTTGATGCTCTCAAAGACCCCATGGGACTCTGTCCCCTGAGCTTTATTCCCCATTCTGCTTCCCTCTTTCTTCTTCTCTGAGCAGAAATGTTCCCAAGAAAGACCAAGGCAGGTACAGCAAATGCTGCTGCTGGCAGTTACCAGGGTGGGAAGCAGCACATGAGAGGGGAAGAGGTGGATGGTAAGAGGAGTCATTAAAAACAGAAAAATGCCCTTTGTTCCACAGCTGTGCAGAAACCCCAGCAGAGGCTGAACAAAGCCCTTCCCCGTCTCCTCTCCAGCGAGTGCTGCGAGCAGCGGGGACTCTGCAGGGTCAGGAACTGCCACCCCACAGGGATGGACACCCTATACCAGCACAGACCTGTGGCCCCCCTGTCCCCTCCCCAAGGGCAAAGGAGCCTGGTGAGGTGCAGGCTGAGCCTGCCTTGCCTTGGGCTTGAGCAGCCAGCAACAAGGCTGGATTGATCAGATCCCCACAGAGGAAAACCCACCATGAAGAGCCCATGATGCTGCTCACTGGAGGAGAGGAGAAATTCTGGTCTCACCCTGGGCTGCACCAGCATCACCCCACTGGCCCAGCCCCAGGCTCAGCAGCACACAGAGGGACATCCAGCCCTGAGCTCCCAACAGAGCTGACACCTGCCTGCAGGGGCTGGGCTGAGGGCCCACAAGAAGCTGCCTGTGACCTGCAGCTGCACCCCTGCCATGCCCTGCACATCTCCATGCCACATGTACCCATCCCATACAGCCTCCCTGGGCTCCGTGTGCCCACGGGCCCTTCGGCAGTCCCTGAGCAAGGACCTTGCTGCAACAGGAGCTGCACAAATCCTAAATACATTCCCATCCCCCAGGAGCCAGCAGCCACCCAGCCAGGTCCTGCTGCAAAACAAGTGATGTCAGGTGGCAGCACTGCCAGGCGCAGGCAGCTGGAAGAGCTGTGCAGCCATCCCAGAGAACCACAGTGGTCAAGCCCCTCACTGGCAGCAGCTGCCCCTTCCCAAAATCCGCTGCTCTCCGGGGCAGCCTCGCTGCTTGATGAACTTTCGCGTTCCAGCAGCAGCAGCGTCTCAGGGGGCCCAGCCTGCGCACGCCAGAAGCTGGACTGACCCATGTCAGAGGTGATTAATTTATCAGGCTTTTGGCACCCACCGCTCTCCGCCAGAAAAACAATATCCCAAATTCCAGGCCCTCCCGCCCAGCAGATGTGTCTGCGGCCAGGGCGGCCATTCCAGCCCGGCTCGCAGGAGCCGCTGCGGGGACGCAGCACCCAAGGCTCCCGTGGTGCCGGCTGCTTCCCCATCCCCACTGGGAATCCACGGGAGAGCCTCCTCCGGGAGCAATGCCCAGGGGGTTTGTGCTGGGCTGCCACTCCGGTGGGTCCAGCCTCTCACCCTCTGGAGGTGGCCGTGCTGCCAGGCCACTGAGGAGGACCAGGATGGATGCTCAGAGATGATGGGATGTCACCTCACTGAGCCCTCCATCCCAAGGAGGAGCAGCACCATCGTGTCACAGCGCTCAGCAGCCCTCGGAGCTGCCCGGCATCGGGAGCATGTCTGGGTTTGAACCAAGGAAGCACTGATTCAGGCCTAATTAAATTAGCATTAATCTGTTATCATCAGAAAAACACGCCAGGCCTCGAAGGGACAGATTAACGAAGTTGTTATTAGTGGAGAGGGTCAGAGGATGGGGATGGGGCACAGCATCGCTGCAGGTGCTTGTTGAGGCCCGAACTCTCCATCCCTGCCTCTATCAGGGGTTTATAGCAGGAAGTCAAGAGGGCAGTGATACCATTCAGAGGCTGCAGAGCACTTGGATGTCGGGCAGCCAAGAAACGGGAGATTTTTCATCCTCTCCCCCCACTTCACTGCCTCCCCCTGGGTTTCTAAGCAGGGATGGGAGCCCCTTTGGAGCACAGGAGCAGCCAGTCCCTCTGCCTCCCAGCACTGGCTGTGGGGAGACCTGCTCCTGGCCCAGCTCTGAGCTCGCCCTGACGTCAGGGTGAGGGGTAGACGGGGGGGAGACACGGGCAAACAGCCTATTATTTATCCCCGAAAGGTCACCGAGCACCTTGGAAGGCGCTGGAGCTGGATCCCCACGGCCCGGAGGGGGGCCAGCGTCTCCTCGAAGGAGAGGTTTCACAATTCATCCCATTTGCTCTCTGTGGCATTTTCATCACGGTAGTTCGACTTATGCAATTACATAAAAAACATCTAATGAAATCTCGGTGACACAAAACATGAACGTTTATATTGGCCTCCCCGTGCCGCGGAGTTGATTTTGGCCGGGCCGTCCAGACAGACATTCTGCATTCTTCAGAGATTAAGCACTGAAACGCTCCGGAGAAACCCAGCTGTCCGCTCCCCCTGCAGCCGCGCCGCTAATTCCAACCACATGCTCGCCGGCCGGGAAAAGGGAACGCGTCCCTTACACACACACGAGCACCCCCTGAGTGCATCCCAGCCGTGAGCACGCGTGGATGTCCCTAAATAAACAGCGCAGCGAGGCTGAGAGCTTGGCAGGGAGCGGGTACAAATAAGGTGCTGCCGTGGGATTGTTATGGAAGTGAGAGGAGGAATGGGTAATCTGGAGTCGGGAGGCTGACCCTGCCCGTGCCACACCTCGCTGGGTTATCAGCCTGGGAGATCAGGCTCCAGAAGAAATCTGTGAGCCCAAGAGGCTCTGGGCAATGGAACCCTCACCCTGGTTTGGTTGCCATCTCCCCGCCTTAAAAATTCTTTTGCCTCCCATTAAAATTAAGCTCATCTTTAAAATAAAGGAAAAAGAAGGGAAGGATGAGGCGTGGAGGGCAGGGAATTTGTCCTCAACAGCACACCGAGAGCTGGGCAAGGAGTGACGGCCCTTGGGGAGCAGATACCCCATCCTGATATTGCCCACGTCACCCCTCAGGTGTGAGCGAGCCCCGAGCTGCCGCAGAGCCACAGCCAGGTGCCAGCGGGTGATGCTGCTTGTGGGTGGCCACAGCACTGACGAGCAGAGCCACCTCGCTGGCACCAGCCAGCACAAATCCCTGCTCCCACCATGTCCATTCCTGTGCTCTAAGGCTCAGGGCAGTGATTCCACTGCAAATCCCATCTCTGTTCCCATTGCATCCTGAGGAACGCAGCTCACAGGTGGACAGGCTGTCCAGAAAGGCACCTGTCACACCAGGTGACACCACCAGAGCAAAAGCCACTGCAGCACTGCTTGCAGTGCTCCAAACCCTGTGCAGGCCCTCACTGCTATCCCAGGACAAAGCAGGGCAGATCCCAGCCGGCGCCAGCTCACACCACCAGCAATTTCTCCAGATATTGGCCGGTTCAGGGATGGGACCAGCACTGGCTCACTCTGTTGTGGCCACCAGGCTCCTGCCCCACACCACTGACCACAGCTGGAGCTCTTGGAAAGCCCCAAACTGTCCCTTTTGTGAGAACAGAGGGTCTGAAGCACAAAAGCCACCAGCCCCTGTCCCTCGAGCGATGCCCTCATTTTAAGGGCGAAACTCTTTGTCATCCTACAAACCATCGGCAAAACAAGATGTCAGGGCTGAAACTGCTGCTGGCACCGATCCTGCCAGGGCGTGGGAGGGATCCAGGAATAACAAGGGGGGGGGTCAGTGAGCAGCAGCCCCCTCCCTTGGGCTGCAGCTGGGGCTCCGGCCCCGTGGGCGCAGCGGCCGCCTACCCACACGGGATATCTGCACAGGCTCCAGCTTTATCGCCCTGCACGGAAGGAGGAGGAAAGACTGGAGGGGGGGAAAAGGGAGAGGAAAAATAGCCCCTTATTCCACTTTCATCAAGGAAGCATCCAGCCGTCCAAAAAATTTAATGTCATATTTTAGCAAGAAAAACAGCTGTTGTGGTACTTTAAGGCCCAGCATATTTTGGCCAGAGCTGCATGTTGTGGATATTGGCTGAGTCAAGGTTAGCTGTTAAAAGGCAGAAATTCTAGACCCATATGAAGAAACATCGCGTTCCTCTATATTCAGATAATGTTTACTTCCAAGTCTGTTTTGTTTTGTTTTCTTCTCCCTCCTGGAGCGAGGCCTGGCCCCGGGGCTGTGGCTGCCCTTGGCATCGCTGCTCCCTGGGCAGGACAGAGCAGTTTGGGGGCGATGGGGGCAAGGAGAAAAGCAGGGGAGGCTCTGCCTGGCACCTCCGACTTGAGCTTCACCCTCTGATTTTCAGCCCTGCCAGGCTTTGCTTGAGCCATGCCCAGTGCACAGGGACAGAGAGCAGGGCAGGAGCTGGGATGGGAGGTGGTGGGTCCATCCCAGCAGCATGGGCACTGGAGGGGGGGATCAGTCACATCCCCACAGTGCCACAGCAAGGATGGGGACACACAAAATGCTACAGGTCTCATGGCACAGCAGCAGCCACAGGCCTTTCACCACTCAGTTGGAGTCAAACTTTCATTCCTCCCAAGGGGGAAAGACGCCAACAAATCCATGGCAGGAAAAGGGAGAGCAAGATCCCATGCTATCAATCCCCCACCCCCCAGGAGGGGCAGCTCTAGCCTGGGTGAAGGTGCCAATATTAACCCCACTAGAATTTAGTGCAATTTTAACACAGGATTTTGCAGCTTTATCTTGTTATAACTTTGTTCTGTCAGAGCAAATCTATTTTTAAGTTGTCACCCATTTAAACACCTGTATCCAACGCTGGCCCCCAACCTGGCTGTCAGGGGACAGGCCTGTCCCCACCAAAGGTCTTTGTGAGACAGCTCCCTCCAGCTCCCACCTGTGCTGTGAGAGCAAACAGAGCTCCTGGGGTGACAAAGGTGGGGCAGGGGTGCGTTTCTGCTGGAAATTAAACCCAAAAATACCCAAAAAGAGGCCACGGAGCCCCCAGGTCCCCAGCATCGTGCGAGCACTGTGCCACCCAGGCTGGAAGTGACTCATCTTCTCGTAAAGCTGGTTTGCTAAGGAAGAAAGAAAAGCCTTTGCCCCGAAACAATTCCTCTGTGCCTGCCAAGCTCAGCAGGAGCAATCCACGCTGTCTCTGCTTCCCTGGAGCACCCCACTGTGCTGCCACCTTCGGAGCCGGGCCCTCATCCCCCTGCAGCTCCAGGGTTTTCCCCTCTGCTTCCTGCCCCATGCCACGCCAAACCCCACTCCACAGAGCCACCAAACACAGCCCCACACGGATCACTCAACCCAGATGCTCAGAGAGGGAAGGCCGTGGGTGAAAAAAAAAAGGGGAAAAAAAAAGGATTAAAAAAAAAAAAGTCCAAGGTGGAACCGCAATGTTTATAAAATGGGTCACCGAATTATACATAAAAATATTTTCCTTGTGGATGCAATTACTTCCTGGACTTGTTATTCCACAGATGCTTAAGTTCGCCTCAAGCAGCTCCAATAAATGCTTTACAGTCTGCAAGATCAACAGTAGCAGCGCTGGAGCGGATTGAGCAGCGCTGGTTCAAATTTGTCAGAAAACCACACAGTGTTTTCATGCGCACGTTTTAGAAACCCAAACAAAACCATTCCCAACCGTCGTGCTCCCTTTCCTTACGCTTTTTAATGGCTTTCACATGAGCTCCTCCAGACACGGGCACAGCCCCAGGGGCTCCGAACACCCAAAAGCTCCAGGGAGCTCCCAGGAGGGGACAGGGACCGAGCAAGGGGTGACACCCCCCATCCCTGCTCCTGTATTTTGGCATCCCATCCTCCTGCAAGGCCTGGCTCACCCGTCAGGGACCCGGGGGGCAGTGGGATGTGCAATGGGCTTAGGAGGCTTTCCCAAGGGAAATGAATTTTGGGAGCATGGGGTCAGCCCTACCTGTCACGGCGGGTGACCGAGAGTTCAGGGGCTGCAGGGGACACGCGGCCCGTGGGGTTTAAAAGTGCAGGGACGACATCCCCGAGGAGCTGCAGCAAAGGAGCTCTGTGGCAGGGGCACAGGCTCGCTCTGAGTTAACTCCCATGACCAGAACATGTTTTTGGGATTTTTTCTCTTCAATCCAGTCACAAAATTCAGAGAAACTCAAAGTCGTGAAGGTGCCTGAAGATTTCTCTAATGTACGTAGGGCTTTGCCCCAAAGGCCCCTAAATAAAATCCTGGTGCACCCTGAGCTTCCAAAACCTCCAATCCACTTTGGTTTAATTGAAGATATTTAGTGTCCCTTTCAGTGATTTCAAATGGGAACATTGGGGACACCCCAGGATCACAGGACAGGGCACTGTTATGCCATTAAAACAATGTAATATCTGCCCAGAAATCCTCAAGATTCACTGCAGGACTAACAGGTGGCTGCAACAAGATTACCCCATTTACAGATCAGCAGCAGGGCAGAAATGTGCTTTCAGGTCTCTGCTTTCACTCCAAATGTCATCCACGAGATTTTCTGACAGCAGGATAAACAGGTTAAAAGGTGCCTGTAAAAATGGGCTTATCAGAAGCTCCTGATGCTCCTGCTTCGAGGGTGCAGCTGCCTCCCACTGGCCCTTGTATGGGAATCCCAGCTCATCATGGCCTTTTTATAGGATACTGCAGCAGAGGGAGGGAGAAGGCAGCATCAGGTCAGCCACAAAAAAACCCCAAAAAACCTAACATCCCTGCCCTGGATCCCAGCCAGGGGATGGAGCAATTCAGGAGATGGGGATGCCGTCCCCAGCAAACGGGTGCAGGGCCTGTGGGTCTCAGTGGAAAACTCCAGAGAAATGGCTGTGGCCAAAGGTGGGAAAAGCAGGAGCTCTGCACTGTGCTCCTGGGGATGGTCCTGACAGGCTTTCAAATGCCAAGAGCCTTTTTCCTCCCAAGGCAAAGCAGCTGGGAAACACCGCACGAAAGGTGCCCCACAGAACGCAGGATTCCACTGGGGCTGGGCCCCACCCAGCTCCAGGTCCCTAAGCCAGCGGTGCCCAGGCTGGAGGGGTCAGACCCTGCCTCAAGGTGTGATTTGGGGGCGATGGGCAGGACAGTGCAGGGACAGGAGGCCCTCAGGCATCACACAGAGCATCCCTGGTACCCTGTGCAAACGCGCAGCAGCTCAGGCGTCCCCAGCTCCCAGTGTCTCCTGGGCTCAGCACCCCACACAACGCCCCCGTGGGCTCTCCCTGGCTGCTGGCACACTCCAGCCCCTCTGTGCCATGCCCTGCCACCCTCCAGCCTCCCCAGCCCTCCTGATTTTGCCATTTGGAGGCCACGGCCACGCTCCAATGTGTTCCTCATTAGGAGGGGCAGACAGCCCAGTGCAGAGTCTGAGCCCTAATCTCCTTTCCAGTTGGTATCCGTCAGCAGATGTACAACAAGTGCTGGGATATTTTAGCGGGCATGTGTGGGACAGAGCCACTGGGGGTTTTTTTCCAGCCGGGAGGGATGGATAAAATGCCGTGGCTCGAGGCTGTGCCGGATGGCAGGTCCAGGGAAGGCAGCTCTGCTGTGGTTTATTTTACCAAGGGCTTTGCTGGAAGAAGTGGTGATGAAGTTAACAGCCTGCGAGCCATAATTGGCTCACATTAAGCAAGGAAATGATATGTTTTGTTTTGCTCTTTTTTTTCCCCCCTTTTTAAATCATATTAAACAGGCAAAACCCACACTGAGCCAAGGAAGGAGCAGGCAGCAGCTCTCAGGAATTTAGGGGGGAGATTTTTTGTCCCAAGGGTAAAGAAATCCAGCCCTTGCCATCAAAGAAAAAGTAACTTCAACTTCAAAATACCCAGCAGAAGTGGGCAAGGGAAGGGGAAACCAAAAAAATCCAGGTTGTGGCATCACAACAGGTACCACTCCAAAGCCGGGCCCAGCAGCTCCAACTGGACGCTGCAATAAAAAGCCAAAAAAAAGAGTACTTAAAATTTTTCCTCAAATAATTTTATTTATCCTGCCACCTCCCAGCAAACACAGGGTGTCAAAAACCTTGCTGGTGCCTCTGGATGTACAGGATATTTCTTGCACTTGTTCTTAAAATTCAATTTTTAGCTCCTGTGGCTGCATCCTGGATGCAGGCTGAGCCTGGCAGTGGCAAAATCATCATCCCAAGGTCACAGGTCACCATCAGCCTCTCAACCCTGCCCCGGAGACATCCCTACAGGGATTCCCATGGATGTGCAGCCCTGCGATCACCAAGTTTTCACCCATCCCCATAAATACCCAGCACCCAAACCCCATCCTGGCTCAGCACCAGGGCACTGAGAGCCACCAGGGCTCATCCCAGCTGGAAGCAGCCGTATGCCAGCTCATCCTGCCCAGCTCTGCGTTTTGTGGAAAATCCAAAAGCACGGCACCCCTGGGGACACCCAGCCCTGCATTTGTCACTGCACAGGTGACCCCAACCACAGCAGTCAGGCAAGGCAGGACAGATCCAAGGGGTGCAAGAGAGGGACCCCTCCCTCTCTCAGGAGCCATCACAGCCCTGGGGACACTCAGGCTCCAGAAGAGCATGGACCTGTCCTACCCTGACACTGCTCACCCCCAAAGCTGTCACAGAACACACAGCGAGTGCCAAAGCCACGACATGGCACAGGAAGGGCAGGAAATCCACAACCTTTGCCCACGTCCCCTTTTTATCCACGGTCCCAGTTTCACTTGTACCCACAGCCACCGGAATTTGTGGGTCACAAGATTTTGTGTGACGTCAAAAAAAGCCCCAGAAGCAGGTTAAAATACCCCACTTCTGGTACATCCCTCACCCACCTGAAGGGCACACACACATCTTCCAGTTTATCCCAGCTCCTGGATTAGCCAGGTTGGAAGCAGGACACCAAAACCCCTCCCTCCAAGCATGGGGAGATGAGCAACTCTTCCATTTGCATGGCAACAAGGAAAAAGCCCCCAAAGTCAACCATTTTCCAACTTATAAACAGCAAAAATCCCCAAATACCCTCAATGGGAAATTCTAATTTTGTTTGGAAATGTCACTTCCAAATGGCACATGAGAAATCACACTCGGACCCAGCCCTGCTGACAGGCAAATATTTATCCCCACAAAATTTCCACATAAACCCATCACTTTTGTCAGTAGCTCTGGGCACTGGGAGCAGAGCAGGAGAAGGGAAGCCAGGAGGCACAGGGAGCAGCAGCCCTGCCCAGCAAGTCGGAGCCACAGCGAGCCCCTCTCAGATCACTGCAAACACATCGAGGCTCCTCCAGCCTCATTCCAAGGCAAGATGCAACATTTTCCAATGCATTCACAGCAAGGATTTAACATTATTTCAAAACTAGTTGCACCTTTTTTCCAATACACGAAGCCCATGCCAGCCTCTGCTCCCAAAGCCCGCAGCACTCCATCATTCAGCTCCGTGTCAGAGCGGGAAGGATCCTGTCCCACACACATTTCTCAGTCTATTAGGCAGAGTTATTCCTCTGCTCTGTGTTTGGATACTTACAAAGCCATTACCATCCCTTGCATGCACATCCATCATCGGGCCTTCAAACTCCAGAAAGCCCCAAAAAACTATTTTCCACTCACCACGCAGCCTGCCAGGCTCTGTTCTTCTACTCTGCGTTCCTTCATCCATCGAAAGACGTTTCAGCAAGTTCGGAGTCCAACAAAATAAACAGATGGCAGCCTGAAAGGTGGTGATTTTCTCCTCTGCGGGGGGAGTGGGGTGAGGGATGCAGCCAGGGAAGAGCTGAGCTCTGTCTGCCTGGTTGGAAAAGCTAACCTGGGCTCCAGGTGCTGATGCCCACGGGGAGCTGGGGGTGCAGCGTTATTTTGTAAAGGCATGGGGTTTGGAAAGCTGTGGGGGGAGCAACTGGAGCTACTTCCTGACCTGGGAGGCCCCCAGCTAAACCAGCACCATCACTCAGGGGTGCATCCAATGCCAGGCCAGACCCCACCAAGCACCCACCTTCCCCCCCATGCGTCCCCAGCAGCCACCCCCTGCATGGCTCTGGAAACCCAGCTGATTTGCAAGGAAAGATTTCATCATTGCACCTCTGCACCACCCTGATGGCTCCTCAACAGGGACCACGCTCCCCAAAATCACCCACTAAGCAGCACCATGCTGCAAAACCCCAGCTCTACTCCAGCCTCAGGATGTGGGGGGATGCAGAGAGAACCACCCTTGCCCCAGCCCAGGGCAAACCAGCCCTGGGGTTGCCCCGACCCAGCACAGACACCGGGCATTCTTCCATCCTGACCCAGCACTCACCAGCTCAGACTCACGGCAAGATTTATGGAAGGATGTGGCCAGATGAGCGATAGAGATGGATAGCCCTGAGGAGTGACTGATTTCTCCCTTACAAGGGGGAGAGAAATTAATTTATGAATTGGGTTAGTTGAGTTGCCAAGTGGCTTTGATGCTGGCTATTTTTTTGCATATGTTCGTGATCTATCTCCCAGCTGTCGGGGTGGGGAGGAAGGTCCTGGGGAGCTGGAGCAATGCATCACTCAGCTGAGGCAGCCAACAGCTCTCAACAAAACCAGATTGCCCTTTAATCAGCCAGGGGTTGCTCTGCTGCTTTCCCAAAGTGGGCACCTCATCCCTCCCCAGTTCATCCCAGAGCTGTTATTTGCTGCAGACGTGCAGGAGCCACTTCCATGGGATGATGGCCAAGCACAGCCCACCAGAGACAACGCTGCCACTGAGTCTGCTTGCACCTTACCCACCCCTTGTCTCTTTTGGAAGGACCCACAGCAAATTACGCAGATCCGGAGCAAGGTGGTGGATCCTTTATTCCTTACCAAAAATGCACTTTTAGTAAAAAACCCCAAATCTCAGAGCGAGGATGTGGTGCAAGGACCTATTCCACCACACCTCAGGGACTCCCTTCCCTGAGGGGACACTCGGGGACAGACCTGCCCAGGGGCTCAGCCCTGAGCCAAGAGCAGCACAGACAGCAGCTCCCCCCTGAGCCTCCCGGCGTTACAGGTGCTTGGAGGGTTTTCAAGACACAAAGTAATTTCCTGCTTGAAGCAGTTGACAAATCTGCACAGAAACTAGAGAACCCTCTGTGTTTCAGGGAGATCTGACAGCTCCAGCTCAGGGCTGCTCTCCAATGTGCTTTTTCCCCCTAAATATAATGGAGAGAGGTTGCAATGAGCACTTCCCTCTGCCCCATGTCCATGTGGCTTCAGGTTTAGGACAGATATTGTGTCCTGTGACAAGTGTGATTATTAGGGTGTCTGTGCAGGGCCAGGAGCTGGACTGGATGATCCTTGTGGGTCCTCCCAACTCAGGATATTCAGTGGTTCTGACTCCGAGTGCATGCAGTGACCACATGCTGAGGAGGTGACCCAGCCCAAAGCAGGCTCCCATTCCCATCCCAAGAAACACTGGAGCCACCTCCAGCCTTCACTGCTTCCTTCCAAAAACCTCCCACAAACTTAGGGGGAAAACCTTGATGATCAAATAGTCACATAAACAGGGCAAAACCACCGAACACACATTTATGGGCTTGATGACTCTTTAGTTAAACATCATTTTGTAGCCAGAAACGTGAGAATTAAATCACCCATTCCTCCCACTGCAGCAGGACACAGCATCTCCCACAACTTCCCCTTTAGCCTCTGCACACAGGAAGCCCCCAGCCCTTATCTTTGAGAGGTTCAAACATCCAAAGGAAGGATGCACAGAATAACAGATCCATCAACACAGCTGGATGCCTCTCTCCCACCCACCCTGAGCATACCAGTTTCACATCTCTGCTCTAAATAAATCACTCCCAGCAGGGACCAAAACCCACCACAGAAACCTCTCCAAGAGCTGGTGGGACCCTATACAGTCCCCCAAAAGCATCAGCCATGCAGCTCCACGATGGATAGTCCCAGGGATAAGAACCAGCAAACCCACTTCTTCATCCTTGCTGACATCCACAGCAAAAACAAGGATCAGAGAGGGGAAAAAAAAAACAAAGCCCTGACCTTGCAGCCATATTCCCCAGCAAGCACCTTCATCATTAGCACCTGCAGCTTTTTATACCCAGATGAGCCCCACCAGCATCATCCTGCAGCTCTCCACCCACTCTGCTACAGCACCCAGCTTTGAGGGGCCCTTTTTATACTCCTCATCATCCTGAAAAGCGGCTCTTTGGGATGGAACAGGGCAAGTATTGCGTTGCAGAGGCTCACTGTACCTGGGTTTGGGAAAAAGCTGAGGCCTGGAGGGGTTAGAGTAGATACAGAATAATTTTCTCAATGAATGGAAATTCAAGTTCCTTAAGGAATTTGAAGAGGAAGGATGCTGTGAAATCATGTAGTGGAAGCAAGCCCAAATTCATGGAGCAAAGTGCAAGCAAGGGAGGAAACTGGTGGTGTCTGCTGATGGAGGGGACCAGCTCCAGGTCTGTTGTGACATCCCTGCTCACACCAACATGGTGCTGGAAATTTTTTGGATGAACTGTTCTGCCCATCCCAATATCCCCCCAGTCCATGACCTTTCTTCCTGCTGGGAAATCAGAGCCCTGAGTGCCTGAGTCAGCTGTAAAATCCCCACAGGATCAGACAGTAAAGGCAGCTCTTGGTGGTTGCAGAAGGGGAACCAGTTTGCACGGAGGGAAGACACAGCAGTTCCTGAGGTGTCACTGCAGCTCCCACGCAGGCCTGGGGATGCAGAAACCATCCACGTGTTCCAAAAAGCACCAGGGGCCCAGGGGAATGATGGAAACAAGAGGAGCACCACAGTAGTTTAGGGAAATAGACCTTTTGCTAATTAAATCCAAGCGGCTTTGGGTTCCGAGCAAGCAAGGCCCAAACGAAGCCTTTTCCTACAGCGTGAGTTCGGACCTGCAGCTGTCCCAGCACAACGCTGCCCACAGAGCCCTGTGGGGCTGGGGGGATCAGGGTGAGGGGGTAAAGGCACCCATGGTGCCCGCCCAAGGTGGCAGGGATGCTGCTCTCTCCTTTTCCATCCTCATCACTGCCCTTCATCCCCATCCCCTGCTCCTTGTGCCCACTCCACGTTCACCTCCCTCTGCTTTCCTCTCCTTCCTCTTCCCCATCTCTGTTCTATGCTGAAAACCCTTCCCCGGGGTGGCTCTGGAGACGCCCACAGATGGAATTTTCCCTTGTAAACAGCGGCAGCACTGGGCCAGTCTGACTGGTACCAGTTCCTCAACAGGAGAGATACGGCCTTAGCAAAGGGACATTTCTGCTGGTGAACACAGCTCTGCGAGGACCATCCCTGCAACTGTCACTGAGTGGGAGGGTTTGGTTTCCATCTGGGCAGGGTGAAGGCTGCAGGACACCACTGTCACCGCCACTGTCACCCCGTGGCTCTTCTCCTGCTGGTGTTCCGGCCCCCCTCAGTTTCCTGCCGAGGGGCAGTCGGGCGCGAGCCCACGAGGCACAGATTTCTCTGATTAGGCAAGGCCAGGCAGCCTCTTCCCTTTCGCTTTCAGCTGCCTCTTCCTCCCCTTCCCCTGGGCAGCCCCAGCATCCGCCCCAAGCGCAGCAGCACGGGCACCGCCACAGCCACGCACGGCCATGGAGCGCAGTGACCGCGAGCCCCTCGTCAGGAAAACGAGCTCCTCGTACCACACCTTCCCCGAGAGCACTGCCAGGAGGCTCGACAGGGAGTACCTGAGGTAAGGACCAGGCTGGGACCACAGGGTGGGCAGAGGTTGTGGCCCCCATCCTGAGGGCAGTGGGCTGGGGGAAGAGCTGTTCCGTATTCCTGCCGTTCCTGAGTTGCCTTGAGGTAGAACCTCATCCTGCCCAACGATGTGGGGTGCTGGGTGAGCCCGCCTGGGAGCACGACAGGTTTGTGTGACTCCCACGGGGGCATGAGGTGCTGCTGGGGGGCAGGGGGGCTTTGAAAGAACCTTTTCCTTGCTCTGCTGGGATGAACCGGCTGCCGCTGGGTCCGTGGTGCCACCCAGCTCCAGCTTCTGCTTTTCTTGCTTTGTTGAACCCCCTGAAAACTGCCTGGCACAGAGGGAAGCATCGGTGGAGCAGGAGCTCAGAGAAACCCAACAGCTTGGGGCTGTGCATGGCCTTCCCCCAGGAAAATCCTTCCGTGGGTGTCACCAGAGCCTCGGCAAAGGCTGCGGGAAGCAGGGTTTAAGTTTCTGCCTGCATCCAGCACGTCCTTGTCTCTCCCTCAGGAGCCTCCACAACAAGCGGCTCTACCTGGCTGTGTTTGCCGCTGTCCTGGGCAACTTCAGCTTCGGCTTCGCCCTGGTTTATCCCTCCCCCGTCATCCCTGCCCTGGAGGCTCATCCCAACCCTGTGCTGAGGCTGGACCAGCGCACAGCGCCCTGGTTCGGGGTAAGGAGCGGGGTTATCCCCGCCAGGGTGGGCCAGAGCCGGGGGATGCTCGGGGGGGATGCCAGGCTCACACAGCGCCCTGGTTTGGGGTAAGGAGCGGGGTTATCCCCGCCAGGGTGGGCCAGAGCCGGGGGGTACCCGGGGGGATGCCAGGCTCACACAGCCCCTCTCCATGCCCCGCAGTCGGTGTTCACGCTGGGAGCTGCGGCGGGCGGGCTCAGCACGATGCTGCTCAACGACTGCCTGGGCCGCAAGCTGAGCATCATGTTCTCGGCTCTGCCCTCGGCGCTGGGATACGCGCTGCTGGCCGGAGCCCAGGACCTCTGGATGCTGCTGCTGGGCCGGCTGCTGACGGGCTACGCCGGCGGAGTGACCTCCGCCTCCATCCCGGTAACGCGGCAGGGGAATGCGGGGCAGGAGGTGCTGTGGATGAGCTGGGGGCTGCAGGGCAGGAGGTGCTGTGGTGCCGTGGATGAGCTAGGGCACCCCGCTGCTTTTCGGAGGCATCAGCAGAGCCCCAGGGCTGTGTCTGGGGCACTGGGGATGGGGAGGATGCAGCAGGTCAGCAGCCAGGGATGGGGAGGATGCCCTCATTTAGCAGCCCTGGCATGGCCAGCCGGCTGAGCCCGTTGGTGCTGGACTTCCTCGCCTGCAGGAAAGACAAGGCAGGTCCTCAGTCCCTGCTCCTCCCAGCAGTTATTTCCTCCCGAACGCCACCCTCGTGTTTCACACAGAGGGGAAGGCAGGAGTTGAGTAACACCAGGGCACCTCTTTCCAGTAACGGAGTTGCTGGAGCACTTCTCCCGCACTGGGGGGAGGGAGGGAAGTGGCGATGCCGGCCAGGCTGTCCTGTCCTCTGGCCACATGCAGCTGGACCCATCAGGTCGCCACCCCGAGACCTAATTCCGCAGCAGTTTGGGTTTCCCCTGGTCACAGGGGATGACTGCGAGGTGACAGAGGGCAGGGGGCGGGTGAGGATGTGCAGCTCTGTGAAGCGTGTGTTGTCCCTCTCCAGGTTTACATCTCGGAGATCTCCCACCCGGGGGTCAGGGGGATGCTGGGTGCCTGTCCCCAGCTCATGGCAGTGCTGGGCTCCCTCGTCCTGTACGCACTGGGCAAGTACCTCCGTGGTGTCTCCGTGTGCAGGGAAAGACTGCGGGGAGAGGGAGTTAAAATAAACAACCTTCTCAGCAAGCTGAGGGCTTGTTCCCCTCGTCCCCACCACCACAGCTGCGCTGAGGGGGCTGGACAGGGTCATTCATGCCCCTTGCCCTGGTGTGTGTGCTCTGAGGGATGAACCATAGCCCACATGGACCCGTGGCCAGCGCCGTGCCCACAGATCCAGGTCCTGATGAGGCTTTGCCAGGGCTGGAGGGCAGCACATGATGATATTCCTGGGCATCACCTTTGCTGCAGGATCTTGCTGGATACTCCCAGATTTGCTGGAATTTCTCCATATAATACTGCTTGAAACACTGCTTTAGTAGGAGAAAATATGTGCAATTATTTTTTTATTATTACTATTTTTCCTGCTGGGCTTATTAAATTAACTCATTGGGGTGCCCAGGTGGAGGCAAGGCCAGGACACCCATTCCTGAGTGTTTGCCCCCTAACTGTGCTGCTCTGGCAGGGCTGGTCCTGGACTGGCGCTGGCTGGCTGTGGCCGGGGAGGTGCCGGTGCTTGCCATGGTCCTCCTGCTCTGCTTCATGCCCAACTCGCCCCGGTTCCTGCTCTCCCAGGGGAAGGAGGATGAGGCCCTGGGCTCCCTGTGCTGGCTGCGGGGTGAGGACACAGATTATGCCCGGGAGTACGAGCAGATCAAGGACAGCGTGAGGAAGCAGGTGAGGAAGCTCAGCACGGGGAGATGTAACATGAAAACTGCAAAATGGATGCCAGGTGGTTCCCATAGGTGCTAGCACCTTGTGTTTCTGCCTTTGTCCCCTCCAGAGCCGTCGGGTTTCCTGTGCTGAGCTCAAGGACCCCTTCCTTTACAAGCCCATCCTGATCGCGGCGGGAATGAGGTTCCTGCAGCAGCTCTCGGGGGTCACCTGCATCCTCGTGTACCTGCAGCCAATATTCAAGAAAACATCGGTCATCCTGGTGAGCCCTGGGCTCTGGGCCCTGCTCGGGCTGCCTGGGCTTCAGTGAGGGTTGCCCAATGCTCTCAGCTCCCTACAGACATGAAACCGCCTTTTTTAAAGTACCTGCCCTGCAAAATGCTGCATGAGGATGAGGAACAGGACAGGCCCCACTGTCTCCCTGCTCTCCTCCTCTGAGCTTCAGGCTCATCTTCTCCAGTCTCTTACTCTGAGAACAGCTCTGGCCAAGTCATCAGCCAAAGGCAGAAGCTGTAGGAACCTGTCCCTTCCGCCAGCTCAGCTTCCCCACTGGTTTTTTGCAGAAACCAGAGTACGACGCAGCTCTGGTTGGCCTGGTGCGTCTGTCCTCGGTAGCCATCGCTGCTGTGTCGATGGATAAAGCTGGGAGGAAGATCCTCCTTTTTGTATCAGGTATGGCTCTCTCTGCTTCTCCCACTCTCTTCCCAAGGGAAGCTCTTATGGAAGGATTTTCAGGAGCTCTGCAAATGTGCAGGAGTGGAAACTTCAGCCCTACAGGGCTCAGGAATGGAGGCAGGGAGGTCTCTTTCCCTTGGTGGTGGTTCAGCTCCTCAGCAGGGGCATTCCCAGGAGCTTGGCTTGGAGGGGATCACTCACCCATCATTCCCACTGTGCCTCTCTCCACAGCTGGTGTCATGTTGGTCTCCAACCTGACCATGGGGCTCTACATCCACTTCGTGCCAGCTTCTCACAATGGCACCGTGGCCAACACGACCCTGGTGAGCTCTGCCAACCTCCCTGCTGAGCCGACAAACTACATCACCCTCATCCCCCTCCTGGCAATCATGTTCTTCATCATGGGTAGGTGCAGAGAGCACAGGACTGGCCACCAGCCAGGGGAGGGTGTTTCTCACCCAAGGCAGGGTGACACGGAGCAAGGAGATTGGGTTTGGAGTTGGAAGGAAGGCAGATGTCCCTGGAAAAGCAAGAAAGATGGCATCTGAAGTCACTTTGAGGAATGACACAAATGGGGGAGATAATGATTGCTGAGGTGGCAGGGCAGGATCACACAGGGCTCTTCTGCACTCCTCAGGGGCCTTCAAAGCCTCACTCCCTTCCCCTCCTCCCCTGCAGGTTATGCCATGGGCTGGGGCCCCATCACTTGGCTGCTGATGTCGGAGATCCTCCCTCTCAAAGCCCGTGGGGTGGCCTCGGGCCTCTGTGTGGTCGTGAGCTGGCTGACAGCCTTCACCCTGACCCAGTTCTTCCTCCCAGCCGTGGTGGGTACTGCCTGGGGCGGGTCCCCTCCTCAGCCCCTCTCTGCACCAGCTCACAGCTGTTTTCTGCCCCACTTTCCAGAATGCCTTCGGCCTCGAGGTGCCCTTCCTGTTCTTTGCCGTCATCAGTGCTGGGAACATCTTATTCACAGGCTGCTGTGTCCCTGAAACCAAAGGCAGGTCCCTGGAGCAGATCGAGGCCTTTTTCAGGACTGGCCGGAGGTCGTTCCTGAGGTAGGACCTGCCCTTGCCCAGGCTCGAGGGCAAAGCAAACTTGTGCTGCTGAAAGTGGAAGCTGGAGCTCCCTGTGGGAGAGGAAGGGGCAGCAATGATCATCTTGCTCTGGCTGTAGAAGTTGCCAGCGGGAACTTTACCTTCTCTTCCTATCACCCAACACTACCTGTGGCTCTCTGCACAACCTGTCAGTTCCCGGGATGGGAGCAGGCAACCAGGGCCAGGAGACAGAGGTGCCCTGGAAGAATAAAGGTGTGGCTGTGACAGGACACCATGGTTGTCCTCTGAGAGTCTGAGGGCTTGACAGGGGCAGAGTTTACAGCTGGAGCCGTTCTGGCAAAAGCTCATCATGTAGCTGCAAGAATAAAACAGTTTTGCTTCCAACTACAAGACATTGCCTTGATTTGCACAGAAGGCAGGGATGGGAGAGGCAGAGCAGGACTGTGACAAGGGGACCACAGCAGCCTGCAGCTCCCCAGAGGAGCCTCAGGCACTCAAGGACCGTGAAAGAGGCAGAGCCAGATCTTTTGTATAAAAAGCTGCCACGTTTTATTGCTCTAAAAACACACATTACACTAGAAGCCTAATGAACAAGACCAAATACAGCTCACAAAGATGACCCAGGACAAAAGAACGGGAACAGACAAACATTCAGCTGTAGTGCAAGTGATTCCCTGTAGGAAAGACACAGTGAGTACTGACAACACCTTGTGCTAGGGTGGGTCCTTCCCACCGCGGGGTCTGACCCACCCACAAAGAGGGAGGTGGATGTGCCTCCACCACGGTTGTGTGAAGCCTCCACCTCCATCACTTTGAGATTTCAACTGCATAGTTAGTAGCAAATCAGTCTTACCCCTTTCCTGTGTGTCCTGAAAGATTAAGAACTTTTTATAAAGTATTTTTTTAGAGCTAACCCGAGGTAAAACATGGCTGCAGGAAGCGGTTGTGGCTGTGAGGAACAAATGGCCTTGCTGAGTCCAACCTGATTCCTCCCAAAAGGGCAGAAGCACAAAGGCTGGGCTGGGACATGATGTGCCCAAGCACTTGTCCAAGCTCCTGAAATGCACTTGGCACCCCGAGGGCTGGTAGAAATGCTGGCATCCTCCCATTCCTGGGACGTTCAGCCTGCTGTCACAAGGAAGCAGGGGGTAAAACAGCTTGTTTGACCCAGCCCTCCAGATGTGCCAGCTGCCATTTCACTCTCCTGCAGCAGGAGATGAGAAATCACCTAAGAGAAGATGTGCTTTATCACAGCATTAATTTAAAACAGCCTAGGACAGAGGGAGAGTGATGGGCCAAAATAAAAAACACAGAAAACATTCAGTATTAAACCTACCCTTTGCTGCTGAGACCCTTTTCCAGAAAGATGTTCAGCCCTGGCTGGAACACAACTTTTTCTAAGCATGGCCTGACTACGAGAGGTCTCAAGAGCCTCTGGTTTCCACTGACCTTCTGAAGATCAGGATTTCTGGCAGCCCTGTGCTTGAGCATTCTCTTTCTCACATGGCTATGGACCAGGTCTCGATATCTTCACTTCAGTGAAACCCTTCCCTGAAGACAGTGGGTGTTTTTTCCTGAGGAAAAAATGACAGAGATGAATTGAGCTTCCCAGGGCTCGGCCTAAGGAGGAAATGCCCCACTAGGAAATGAGGTTGGACTCTTCAGCTCCTGCAAGGACCTCAGTGGAGAAGCATTCTCTGAGTGACCTCCTTTCTTCAGCATAGAAAGTCCGAGGGCTTTTGCTACAACGTTTGGAGTCTGAGAAATCACAGTGGCTCTTTCCAGAGGTAGAATGGTCTCTTTATTCACTGCACACACAGAGAATCAATGGGTGTTACAAAAGCAGCTCCTGCCCAGAGCAGAGAGCTCTGCTCTGCTCTTCACGCCCAGTGGGCAGCCCCAGGGGACACGGAGCTGCCACGCACAAGTGGCACAGGCGTGGAAGAGTGGCACAGTGCATAAATGCTGCCCTGGCGACTGCTGTGACAGGCCACTGCTCCCCAGGGGTCCTTTCACTCTTGGGGCCAACAACTCGCTGTCCTCAGCGCATCGCCCGCCCCCGAGCTCTCACATCGTCTCCTTTCCGAGCAGAACCTCTTCCACAGAGCCCCTGTGGATCAGCCATCTGGCCTGGATGCCCTCAGCAGGGGTTGGGTTGAGCCTGGGAAACCTCCAGAGCAGGGTTTGAACTTCGTTTGTCCTTGCACAGCTCCAAGCACCCCGAGGGTGCCTCTAAACACAACTAACAACCACCATGCACTGGCATTTAACTACTGCGATGCTACTACTCTAAAGCTCCTTCCTATCTCCACCAAGCAGGCCCACACGGAGGTGAGACCATCCACTATCTGTCACTACAGCTCTTAAAAGCCATGGGTGCTGTCACCAAGCCTGTCTGCAATGGTGGCAGCATCCAGCTTGGTTCCAGCTGCACACACCAGCCAAAATTCCCAAGGGTTCCCACTCCAGACAGGCCCCTGTAGGAGTAACCACGCTTGGAGCACAGATCTGAGACACCTCCAGTCTGGCAGGCACAGACCCTTCAAGAACTGGTGGCCAAAGGCTCCAGCTTGGCTCTTTCAGAGGAGTCCCTGAGGCCCATTTTCACCTCAGGGCTGAGCTTTGCCACCCGCTCACAGTGGCAGATTGATGCAGATTGTTCCCTTGCCTCAGCCCCAGGGTCGGACCCTGCTGCCACAAAACACACGGTGACAGCACTGCTGGGACTTCTGCCTCAGTGCCAAGGGTGCAGAGCTGTGTCAAGGAGCACCCAGCACCCAGCTGCCCCAGCCCCAGGAGCCATGGCAGGAGGACAGTCAGACTAAGCCAACGAGGGTCCCACCAGTTCTGTGCTTCCTCAGAGCACCCTGGAAGTCTCAGCCCTTCACCTCTGCTTTGCCTTTCGCCTCCTGTCACTAAAGCTACTGCAGAACTACTCACAGAGCAAAGCTGTCACTACCAGAGACATTTACATGCATCACTCTGCAACATTCCTCTACTAAACACTACAGAACTCCCCACATCCCCCTGAAATCAAAGCACGTGCCCATTCCTGAGGCAGGACGCTGCCCTTGCAGCACCCACAGGTTATTCCCTCTGGAGTATCCCAGATTCCTCCTGCAGCACCCATCCCTGCAGGCAGCAGGAGCCTGTGGGCCAATGGCCCATGCACTGCATTCAGCACCAGGGATCAGCCCAGGGCTGGGGGCTCCAAACCAGCACAGCTTTTATGGAAAAAAGCTGCCTTTATGGAAAAAATCCAGGCTGGTGGTGCCTGCTCTGCATCCCAGACAAGGGGTGTCAGAGCAATCCCAGTTCAAAGGCCGGGAGGAATGGGGCTTAGCACAAAAAGGGCCACATCCAGCTGCAAGGGCCTCTGGAAATCCTAACCAGTGTGAATCCTCACAGCTCCTGAGCCCCAGGGCAGAAGCAGCAGCTCACAGGAGCCAGCTTGAGGAATGGCAGGGTCTAAAGAGAGTTCTCAGCATGGGCTGAGACCCCTCTGACAGACAGCACCCGGCCTCCAGCAGCATTTCTCAGACCACAGCACAACCCCTCTGTACCCAACGATTCAAATGGGGACACAGAGTGCTGGTGGCTTCCCCAATTCAGCAGTTACAGCCCAGTTTTCCTCCCTTCTCTCTCCCAGAAGAGGGGGGAAACACAGTTTGTCAAGCTTGTGGGCCAGAACAAGACAAAGGGGTCAAAGGACAACACACTTCTTTGCAAGAGTCTGAGAAACACTCTGAAGGCTGAAATTGGATTTTGCAGCAGCCAGGGCTGTCCCTGGATTCAGAGATCCCTGGTGAAATGAGGCAGCCCTGTGAAGGACAGGAAACAGAGCACTCCTTTCTCCTATATCCAGAGAAAATGAGCCCCATCAAAATACTTAAATAACTAGAAATAAATTATTCCCCTTTTTCCTAATCAAAACAAAAAGCAACCATATAAAAATCAAATAAATTAAAATCCCCAGGACGAACTGTGACGAGAAGAGGGGGATCTGGACTTAGTGAGCAGTTTTGTACCTCGTGGTACAAAGCAAACAGAAAATAAAATGTGAAAACCACAGAGAGTGCCTGGAATAATAAAGTAAAACATCCCAGCTGTCCACACTGAAGTGGTGCAGCCACCTCTCTGCTTGCACAGGAAGGATGTGCCACCTTCCCATACAAAACCAGCTCTGGATTAATGCAAAAATTCACAGTCCCAAAGACGAAGGCCGTACCAGGCAAGCAAAGAGCAGGTCCCTTCACAGAGGGATGCAGGGAGGTAACAGAGCAGAGTCCCAGCCTAACGAGGCAGGAATGCTCTTGCACATCTGTACCCTCACACCAGCAAAAAATCCCGCCTGGCTTGAGAAGCAACGCCCTTTTCAGCTGAGGTACAGCACACCTTGTTTCCCTTCTCCCCCAGTAAAACAGCGAGGCTTAAGAAATGTGCCCTTATTAAGACAAAGTAATTAATTCTTATAATTCAAGTAAATTGCAGTAACTGCCTGCAGCTGTATCCAGAGGAAGCAGGGACTGTGCTTTGTAGGCCCCAGGATCTGCCCAGCAGCTCTGGCAGCTCCCCTGCAGAGATGGATTTTATCTTTATATGGGTTTTTGCTGGAAGTCCTTTCCTGTGCAGCGACGCCTCCAGTGCCTGGTCTCATATTAAAATAGACCCAGTGGAAGAAGACCAAGCTAAAGCACCAGGGGGTTTTGCAAACCCTGGTTTAGGTGTTGTGCCTGGGAAGGGCCATCCCAGAGAGTGTTCCTAAACACAGAACCTGCACTGGCAGGTCCTCTGTCCCTCCTCAGCCATCCAGAGGGCAGTTCCCAAAGGGGCACTCCAAAAAAAAAAAAGGCTGGGAAAGCAGCACTTAGAGAGCCAGCACCTCTGCAGCAAAAAGAAAAAAAAAGATTAAAAAATGAGATATTGGGTGGAGGGTTGAGAGAGGAAGCAACGTGCTGAGGTCTGGCTGCTGGTGTGAGGAGAGGACACAGCCTGCCCCAGCCCCTGAGATTTCCAGTTGCTGCAGTGTCCAGGGAAATCGTGGTGTAGCAGGGAGTGGAGCAGACAGAGGGAAGGGCAGAGTGGATTTCCACATCTTCACCATCTCAGTGTCCAGGAGAGGCTGCCCCGAGCTCGTGTCCTTCAGAGAGCCTGTCCCTCCAGGGTCCCCGTGAGCTTCTCTTCATCCATCTGCTTCTGCTGCTGGTGGATGCGGGCGTAGGAAATGGCATCTCCCCTGTGGAGAGAAGGGAGAGCGTGGGGATGGCAGAGACATGGCCCAGCTGGGGCCTGGCTCTCCATGCCAAGGGATTCCAGGAGGGAAACCAGACTTGCTGTCCCTCTCCAATCCCCCAAAGCTGCTCTCTGCCCCAGAGCTGGGTCCATCCACCCAACAGCTGCAGAAAGAGGAGTGGGACCCTCAGGACAACCTGGTCTGGATTCCCAAAAGCTCAGAGCTTCAGCAACCCCCAGGACCTTCCCTCCCAGGGCTCTGAGATGAGGCAGATTTTCTCTGGCCACATTTACCCCTCAGCCCAGTTTGTGCAAGAGGAAAGCAGAGACTTAGAGAGGCAGATGGGGCAAGGCCTGGAGCTCCATCTCCCCCTTCCCTGCCCTCCACGAGCAGCTGGACCTCTCTTACTTCTTTCCAAGCGCTGACAGGCCGTAGAGCACCCCGGTGGCGAAGGCGATGGCGTTGCCGAAGAGAGTGGTCAGCGTCAGGCTGAGCATGACGGGGAACACAGCCATCCTGGAAGACAGGGGCAGCCCTCAGAGCCGGGCCCCGCTCCCCACGGGATGCAGGGATGTTCATTCCCCAGGATGTGTGCACCACCATCCCCCAGGAGCATCCTCCTCACCCGCAGTAGAAAGCTGCTTTCTGCCAGGCCCGCAGCCTGTCGGCCCTCGCGGACACGGCGTTGGCGAACTCGATGAACTGGCAACAGAAAGGGGCCTCACACAGGAACAGGATGAAGGCGTTGAGCCTCCAGAGAGAGCAAACCAGAGTTAATCCTGCTGGGTAGTCACCCAGAGTGAGGGTCAGCAATGCCCCCCAGCCCCACAGAGACCGGACATTCCATGCTCCATGCAGGTGAAGGAAATGGTGAGGCTGGACCCCACTGTGCTCCCCCCTGCATCTTGATAATTTCCAAACTTCCAAGCCCTGCTGCCCCAGACTTATTTCGGACAAGGGTATCTCAGTATTTACCTAAAAATGCGTAAAGAAGTCATATAAATAGAATAACCTAACATTTCAACCTGCCTGATGGAGCAAGATCTGGCAATTCCCAGAGTATGACGGGCATTTCACTCCCATCCACTGCCCACGTAGGGCAGATCTGTCCCCTTCAGTGGGCTCTGGTTAACAACACCTCCCTCCCAGCAGGAAAATGAAAAGAAACTCTGCTCACATCATCCACACACCGGCTGCAATGTTCAGGGGGTTGATGGTGACACAGTTCCAGAGACCAGCAAAGGCACAGGCTGGAAAGAAAGAGGCTTTCAGTGACCACAAAGACCAACCCCATGCGCCCTTGGTCTGCACTGTGGGCACTGCACAGCAGCACAGGAGGGGGGGCAGAAAGGTCTGGTGGCCCAAAAGGAGCCTGGAATGCTGGGAAGAGCCCTCCTCTGGTATCCTTTTGCTCTGAGTGCTGTTCCAACAATTATTTCCCTTGTGTTGAACAGCATTTGCTTCCACATGGAGCCCAGGACGTGCACCTGGATTTTGTGTGCCAAGGAATTACTGCTTTGTCCCAAGGTGGACAGGCAGTGCCAGCAGGCTCCATCTCCGAGCAGCACAGGGCAAGTTCAGCACACACAGGACTTGCACAGAGGCAAATAATAAACGCAGCAGAGGTGAACCCAGCCTCTGCCACTCGCTGCTGCTTCTGTGCAGCTTCACCAGACACGGGCAGAAAAGAGCCAAGTTTGGGTCTCTGATAACACAAAAGCAAGTGAATAAAGCCCAAAATAATCCTGGCTCTGTAACTCAGGGAGGGGAATCAGGCAGCAGCAACCAAGCTGAGCTGCATCCACCTCCTTGCTGCCTCATTAAACTTGCAGAGTGTTCCCGGCACCTGATATGGCTCCTTCCCTCTGCCAATGCCGGAGCCGGCACCGGGAACTCGAGCCCAAGTGGGAGGGCAGGAACACGGGCTGAGTAAACAACATCACACTGCAAAACTCCAGCTAAAATTAATTCTATAGCCTTTAAAGCCTGTCTTGGGGATGATGGAGAGCAGCAGAGTCCCTCTCTGAGGATGAGACCAGCCCTGGATTGGGGATTTCAAGTGTATGCTAAGGGCATCCCTGAGCAGAGCTGCTGTGAGCAGCCCTGACCTTCAAAAGCCTGGCACATGCTTGCAAGGTTTCTTTTAAACAGTCAGTGCTGAATCCTCAAAGTTCCTTTAAAAATAGTTATCCTCGTTTACCAGGCTGGGAAGCAGAATTTCAGGCAAGGTCATCGAAGGTCATCCCACAAGCAAATGACATCCTGGTCTTAGGAAACACCAAAAAACGTTATTTTTTAACACTTCCTAGAACTAATTCCACAGGACCCAAAATCTTTTCGAGAATCCTGCAAGAACAAGATCAGCTAGCAGAGGGGATACACCAGAGGATGTGTTAGTACCTGTGCTCCATGGGCATTTCTCATCCTCCCATCCCACAGGGACAGGTGTCAGTGTCCCCACATTGCAGGGGAAACTGAGGCACTGGGGTGGGATGATCTGTTCATGGTCACACTTGCAAACAGCTGGAGAGGAGCAACGGCAAGCAGGATTCCTGGGAGCTGGAAAAGCAATGGCAAGCAGGATTCCTGGGAGCTGTGGGCACAACACGGGTGGTTCCAATTCCCTGTGACCACCAAACCCTTGGATGCTGATGGAAGAGGAGCTTGGGGGAAGCATTTGTTATCCCCCAGGAAAGGACACCCCTGACAATAATGCTGAGTGACTTTCTGGCACTTTATAATCAGCAGAACAGCAAAGCCTCTCAGCTATCCCCACAACACAGCCAGGGCTGGGGCAGGACCCTGCCTTGCTGAGCAGCACAGCAGAGCACAGAGGTCTGGGCAGTTCCCAGCAGGTCTCCACCACACAACAAACCAAGGGAAGCAGAATGTTCTTTTCCAAGCAAGTTTTTTTCCCTAATCAAACCGACCAGGGGTTGTTTTGCCACGGTTCTGGTTTGGTTTTGTCCTCAAACACTCCAAAACAACCCTGCAGCAGTCCTGGCTCAGCAACCACCCCGCTTGCCAGAGGACTAATGACCCAGGAAGCAGAGCTGAGCAAGCCCCACGTCAGCAGGAAAGGAGTCAAAGGTTTGGGATCACAGGAGCACTGCCCCCAGAGCTGCTGCCAACAGCCACAGAGACACAGAACAACTCGGTGACCTTGGGTCTCCTTTGCAGAGCTGCTCATCCCACAGCAGCCTGGAACATCCTTGTCCCGCCGGGGCAGGATCAGCTCCTGAGGCAGGAACCTGATCCCACCCCTGCCAAGCCAGAGGCTTCTTTTTGAAAGATTTTCTTTTTGAACGCAGGCCTCACAACAGGCTTAAAATGCAGATAATGCTCAGTGGCACGTAAGCTATGGGAGACAGACAGTTCTGCCATTTGTTTAACTGCTGTCCCATCCCGAATCCCTGAGGAAGCACAAATAACTGGGAGCTAAAATGAGGGGGGAAGGACACCCTTCCCTACAAAGGCTCTATTCATTTCCAGCAGCTGG
This sequence comes from Corvus kubaryi, assembly GCF_017639235.1. Taxonomy (NCBI): domain Eukaryota; kingdom Metazoa; phylum Chordata; class Aves; order Passeriformes; family Corvidae; genus Corvus; species Corvus kubaryi. The sequence goes on along the minus strand of NW_024582065.1, from coordinate 6,825,544 downwards.
TCACTGTCCTCAACACAAACTTATTTTTGCTCCTAGAGCGTTTTACAAAAGCCACAGGCTCTCCTCGTCCCATTACAAACAGGAACACAAGGGAGAGAAGGGACTTGGCCAAGGTCACCAAGCCAGAGCGTGCAAGAGCCAGAAGCGGATCCTGAACCTTGTCTGTCTGGTTCTTGCTCCAGCCCTCGGATTTTTCTGGCTGAAGCAAGTTGTGGCTGCAGGTGTTTGCATGTGGCAGATGTTGTCTGCTGGTCTCACCTCCGCTAACGATGTTTCTCTTCCTTTCTGAGGGAATTTTTCCTTCTGTAAGAAATAATCCAGCACCACAATCCAGTTGCTCACAATCCTTATAAATTAGTTCTGTTCTTTCACAGCGAGCTGTGAGAACAGCAGCAAACCTTAGCCATGCTGGATTATTCATCACCTCTTCTCCAAACCATCCACCTTCAACAAGGTGATGCTGAACAAGCAGCATTTTGAAGAGGAATGTTGGTAGCATGGGGCACTGTTTGTTTTTTTCCACAATCTCCCTTTTCCCTGCTCATAAGGGGAGTTTGTGCCTCGTTCTCTGCCTGATAAAGAGACAGTCAGGGCTCCAGAGCAAGCTGTCACTCCCCAGATCTTTGGCAAACCCTCTTAAGAACCTGGCTCTTCTTCCAAAAGCTTCTCCCAGACTCACCCAAATACATAAAACTCTCATCTTTCCTGTAAAAACAAGCCACGAGTTCGCAGAGCCGTGAACAAAAGGTTGGGAAAATAATCCAAGTATAATTCAGCTGCTTTGAAACATAAAGACAGAGAGGGGGAAAAAAATAAACTTGCACTTTGAAGGCACTCAGGAGCAGCTCTAGCACGAGGCTGGCAGTGCCACCAGCGTGACCCATCAGCTCCTCACCCTCCATCCACGTCACCTTGAGCTCTGCACGGGACAGAAGCGCAGGAAAAGCGCCGAGGCTCCAGCTACAGCCACAGCCCGTGGGAAAGATGCTGCTGCTCTGAACCCCCACCTGGGACTGCTCCACAGACACTTCCCAGCTGGTTCTCCTGGCTGCCGGCCGGGCCAGGAGCGCGGGGGCCTCCGGCAGGGCACGGCGAGGCCGCGGCGTTTGGCCCCATCAGAGCAGTCCCACCAAATCCTGTCACACCTCCAGAATTTCAGCACCTAGGACATGAAACGGTGAGAGCAGCACATGTTTTACCAGCCCGGCCAAAAAGGGCTGTCAGGAGCCTGCCCAGCGATAGCACAGGGTGCAAATGTCAGCTCCAAAAACACCGTGGGGTTGTGCAGCCCAGACCCGAGGCAAAAGGCAGGCATGGGAAGGGGCAGGGGGAGAGGGGAATCAGACACAAAGCTGCAGCTGATGGAATAAATCAGGGCTGACTGCACTGGCTGAGAAATCCTCTTGTTTAACTTGAAGTCGTGGACCTGAAGCAGAAGAAATTCTCCATCCTGTGCTCTGCAGGAGATCAGACTAAGCGGTCATAACAGTCCCTCCCGCTTTTAAGAGCTATTAATCTCTCCACAGAATGTAGCAAAACAGCACTCCAGGACAGGCTGATTCCTGGCAAAGTTGCTGAGACTCTTTCCCTGGGAAAATTTTTTTCAGCAGCAGGTAATTCCGAGCTCAGCCAACTCACTCTGCGTCTGCAGCTCCATTCTCTGTGTCCTACCCAACCCCTTAAAAACACACAGCACAAACCAAAAGCATTCTTCGCCTTCAGTAAAACCCACGGGCAGGCCTTCTGCAATCAGCAACAGGAGTAACAGGAAACACGCTCTGACAGTCAGGATGGGGGGGAAAAAAAAACAAGTTGCAGGAACATATAAACACCCAAAAGTCAAATAGGATGAACCAAACCCTGTGGCCGCTCTTCTAGCCCTCACCTGACCCCTCTGGGCCTGGTGCTCACAGTAAAATCATCTAATTTGCCTGCCCACAGCCCTCCTGCAGCAGCAGGGGCTCAGCTGCCGCTCCCATCGCTGCCAGGAGTGCCGTGCCCAAGGAGAAGCTCGGGGATTTGCCCCGGGTGCCAAAGCTCAGCAGGTCCGGTGAGCACACAGCACATCCCCCGTGGGCAGCTGAAGCCACCCCGCTCCAGGCACGGCCCCCGCTCTCCCTTCGGCCCCAAACACAGCAAAGCGGCGGCCAGAGCCGGCACCAACCCACGAGCCCCAAAGCCCTTCGCGGCACAGCCGCCCTGCACCGAAGGCGGCAGGAGCCCCAGACGAGCTCTGTCATGCAGGAGGGGGAGCTTTTGGCTGCCAGGGAAGGGGATACTCACACATGCCCCCGATGACCCCGGCAATCCTGCAGAGCCACCTGTACCACCAGGTCATGCCCTCCTCGGCGGAGGCAGCCGCTGGCTCGGGGGCTGCTGCTGGGAACTGCTCATCCTGCGAGCTCATCTCCCCCCGGCTGCCGGCGGCTCAGCGCCCTGCTGCCCACCCGAGCGCCAGGCGACACCCCCTCCTCCAGCCAGCCCAGGGGACAGCCCCTAAAGCCAGGCCTGTCCCCGTGTCCCCATGCAGGGCCCGGCCCCCCAGGGCTGACAATGGAGGGGCTCTGGCTGCGGAGCGATGCCAGCGGCCCTGGAGCTGCTCCAGTGCGTCCCGAGCTGCATTGTGGGTCCCCCCCGGCAGCAGGCAGGGCTTTGCCTTTGATGTCACTCGCATTAAAGGGCTGTGGGCAGAGCTCTGCTGCACGGATTCATCGGCACAGACACCGCCACGCACCCCGCGCCTGGGGCTGCGGGCACGGCAGCTCTGGATGCCGCCTGTTATCCAGGCAAGCCGGTGTTTGCTTTTCCAGGATGGGAAACAGGAATCCTCGCAGTGATGGGAATTGAACGCTGTTACAAAATCGTGCCCTCCAGGTTAAGAGGGTCGCGCTCCCCGGATCTGACTGGAATCAGGTTTTCTCCCTAGAAAATGGGAGCAGAAGTAGCACTTTGTAAGTAGATACCCCAGCTGGCAGCCCGTTGGTGTCCAAACAAATGGGACAGGGGAACACCCTGAATTCTCCTAAACTATGAAGGCAACAGCTGCATTTTGTGCAGATGAACATGGAGCACAACCAGAGCCCGATCTGGAACAATAAATAGCAGTGAGACTTGGGATCCAGAGCAGAGTGGGAAGACAGATCCCATCTGCTAAAAGGTTACAGAAAAAGGATTAAGGAAAGGATGTCTTTTCTTTACCATCTCCTGTCAGACAGGAAATGAAGGCCCAGGGCCTGCATCACCCACGCACTGCAGTGGGATAGCTGATGTCTCCAGCTCCTCGAGGATCTCACTTCAGGATTCTACTTTCTGGCTCTTCCAGGAATGGAACGTAAATCTGGAGGCTGGCAAGCAGAAAACTCCAGGTTTAACCAGCAAAAAAAAAAAAAAAAAAAACACCAACTGTTAATTAAGAAGAATATTTGTGGTTGTAGAAGGATGTCAGAGAATCCAACTGAGAGAAAGCAGGAGCAGGGTTAAAACTGCCCAGGCAGAACCATTTATTGCATCCAGCATGAAGAGCAAGTGCAGATGTGTTCAGCCAGGCTCCAGGTGCAGAAAAGACCCCTTAAGCAGTATATTGTGATTTTGAGGAGGATGACAGATTTGGACCAAAGCACAGTCCAATGTCCAAGATATTAAAAAAAAAACCCCAACTAAAAAATACATTTAAATGAAGCTCATGTGAATATTTGCCACTGCTCTAAAATCCCTTTTTCTGCCAGAGCTTGTCCATGCAGCCCCAACCACAGTTCTGTCAAGTGAAGATACAGATTAATAGCACAGCTACTGTTCTTATCTGAGTAAGTCAGACCTGGCATCAAACCTGGCATTAAGAGACAGAATTCTTTTATTTTCTCATAGAAAAGAAGTACTGGTATCACTGTCAGATAGGCAATAGTACAACCACAGAAAGGGTGGCTGGGGAGGCACTTCAGGATGTCATTTAGTCCTCCCATATAAAGCCAGCTGTCACCAGGGCTTGCCCAGGCCAGCAGTGCCTCAGCTCAGCCAACTCCTGAACACATTCAAGCTTTGAGTGACCTGTCCTAGGGTGGCACTGCCCTCCCCACACATCTCCTTGTGCTGGCAGCTCATCTTTGCCTTCTTCATTCCATTCCACAGTTTCACTGTGCCTCAATTTTGAGGGGAATTTACACTGCAAGAGAGTGAATTTAAGGGCTAAAACGTAACTGGTGGTGTACAGAGGTTTATACTGGGCCACCAAGAAATTAAATGACTCTCCTAAAAGGTCCCACCACATTACAGAGGCAGGACCCACCCTGACACTCCAGTGCCCAAGTCACCCCCTGCAGACATGTCAACTGCATTAATGCCAACCAAATCAGACAGAAACTCCGTATGAGAAAGATTTGCTAAATATTTGGGGGTTACACATCTTTTGTATGATCTTTATCAATGCAGAGATCCCAAAGGAGTCAGCAGATATTGTTCCTACTCAACAGATGAGGAAGAAGTTGCAAGAAGATTAAATGTGTGCAGTGAGCAGGCAGCAGTGACTAACTGGGCAGTGCAGTAGCTCTGGCCCCTTTTATTTGGGCTCAATAGCGTGATATTCAGCCCAGAAATGGGTTCTATGATCCTTAACGTTTTCATGGAATTCAATTTCAGCTTGGCTTCCTGTTGACTCCCACAGGAATTGCTGCTTCCCATGGAACACCACTGTCTTCATGGTGCTGACATCTCGGACCTGCAAGGGGAAAAACCAAACCATTTTATCTCAGCAGGCTACAGATGAAATAAATACCAAAAAAAAAAAAAAATACTGGAGACTTGCAGATTGATCACTCAGGGAAAAGCTGTGCTACAAAGGTTAGAAGAAATACAGTAGGTATCAGAAATTCTCATTCCCATCTACATTTACACAACAGAGATCAGAGTCCCTGATTTGTGACTGAACTGTGCATCTGGGTGGAAATCTCTAAAGGGGATGGGTTTGTTCCCATCCAAATCATTCCAGTGAGGTTCCTGCCTCCTCACCAGGATATAGTTGAAGTGTGTCTGGTTGCCTTCAGGGCCCAGGTCAGTGTTCAGGGCACGGATGGAGATGCGCTGCCGCGGAGCCACCGTGATGAAGGTCCGACACACGACCTCTTGCCTCTGATCAGGCAACTGCACAGGATTCACTACTTCACCCTGGGGGCCAAACAGCTGCTGGTCACAGTCTGACAGAGCAAAGGGAGAAGAGAAGATGGTTTAGAGAAGTATCCAGCATCTCCAAGAAGGAAATCATTTAAATTAAACACAGGCAGAAGAGTTTCTCTAGGGATTTTTATCTGGGAACCTCCAAGCATCAGCAAACACCTGTCTGGGGTTTGCCTTTAAAACAAAGGGGTAGCCCACAATTAATACCAATTCCAACACTCCTCAAGAAGGGGTTTGTGAGTTGCTAAAAATGAAGCAAGGTTTCCATAGATTTCCATAGGCAACCACCATTCATGGAACTCTGTGGGCCTTAATCTACAGCAAGAGCAAAGCTCTCAGTACAGTACCTTGGTAATACTTTTTGGCTGCAGTTCTGCTGTTGTACTGCAGAATGACCCCGTTTCCTGGCAGCACAACACGCTGTTTCACAATCAGTGTGTTGGTTCTGGAATTTATCAGTGACAGAGGGAGCTTCCTGCAGCCTGTCCGCCACATCATTCGCCCAGAAAACAGCAGGACCTCACCTGGAACGGATGAGCACAGGGCCTAGAAACACTTTTATTTGAAGTAAAAGCCAGTCTCTCTTATACAGGTCTGGAATCAAGTAATTTCTGCATCTTGTTTCTATCTTATCAAAATCTGTCATGAGAACAGGCCAGTTAACTAATCTAACTGTGCTGATTCCAGCTAGAGGGTACATTGGTTTTATAACAGGCCAAAACAAGCAGCTTCTTTAACCCCATAAGTTCCTTTCATCTCATATCTATCAACAGAACAGGTAAGAAGCCACTGTGTGAGGGGAGGACAAGCAGCATCTTCATTTTGTTCCATCTGGCAACAACTTGGTGGAACATAAAAAATCAGTGAAATGGTTTCAGAGATTACACAGGCTCTGAGGCAACCAGAATTTTTCAGGGCACCAGAAGAGGTGCAGACTTGCCAGAGGGCCAGGCTGGATCCCAGAGCTCCAGGCAGTACCTGCAGTGCAGTTGAGGGAGCTCTCCAGGATGGTCACTGAGATCTCCTCCCTCAGGGGACGCCCGATGGCCACCGTGCAGTCCCTGCTCTCCATGCCTGTCATGTTGATGATCCCACTGGCATTGAGAAAGAGGTTTCCACACACACCTGGACAGCAGAGACAGGTGAGAAACACACCCAGAAGGAACTACAGGAAGGCAATTCCCTCCGTGGCACAATGAACAAAGTCACATCTTCTGGGTAAAGCACTGGAAGAGTCATAGAATCCCAGAATCCCAGAACCACAGAACATCCTGGGTTGGAAGAGACCCACAAGGATCATGGAGTCCAACTCCTGGCCCTGCACAGGACTACCCCAGGAATAACACCATGTGCCTGAGAGTGTTGTCTAAACACTCCCTGAAGCCTTGAGCTGCTGTCCCACAGGCTCCCAAGTCAGAAGAGGTTTGGGAAGCACAGGGAAGTAAGGCATTGCTCCTAGCTCAGGTACCATGGACATGCTGGAACTGCAGGGTTTCCCTCCCAGCCACATGTATTCCCTCCCATGCTGCTGTCCCTGGCTGGCAGCAGGATCACCACAGCCCAGCTGCACATAGGAAGCACCTTTTGGCCGTGTCCTCCTCACCTCCACCAGGCTTTGTCGGCTCCCGGGGCCCAGCAGACAGAGGGACATCCAGGTCCTTGTGTCTGTGGTCTGTGCCAGCTGCAGCTCCTGTCAGGTGTGTGGCTGGTGGCACTGGCTGCAGCTCTGCCCCAGGGGACACGGGTCCCTCCTGCTCAGGACAGGGCCCTGCGGAGCAGCCACGCACCACGATGGCCTTGGGGAAGCGCCGGCAGAAAAGGGGGTTCACGGGCTTGTGGGTCAGAGAGCTGAGGCAGAAATCCTGCCTGGTCTGAATGCCATTCCCACAGGATGTTGAACACTGCAGAGGAACAAACCCACAGAACTGCTTTTATCCCTGCATTCCAGCTGGTATTTGGAAATAAATGCATTGATAGGCTCAGGCACGATCTGGAGGGATTCACTGATGTTCTTCTGCCACTTGCCCTGTCAGTGCTCTTGTTCCATCAGCTCTAAGATGCCCCACCTTCCAGGGGATCTTCCAAACTATATATTTAAATTGCAGAACCACTTCCTAAAAAAGTCCCAAAATATCTGCATTCCAGGAGAAAACATGCCAAAACCATTTCTAGGCTGCAGCCAAAACTTTAGCTGAGGAAGGTGGGAAGCAAACCTACGGCTGCTAAACACAGGGCAGTGGAAAGGATGGAAAACATCCTTGGAAACAGTTTAGCATTTCTGTGGGAATCCAACAGACAAGGCAGAAGTTGTACTTCTCCCCTGTAGCCTCCAGGGAAGGGAAGAGCTGGAAAACTGAAGGGGAGCAGGTACCTCTGACCACTCGCTGAAGCTCCACTCGTAAGAGCACGTTCGGATGACACAGGGGACACTGGTGAGGGGCTTCTCTGCCACAGGACACAAATGTTCCTCCTGCAAGACCTCCTGGCCGTGGAGGATCTGCACACAGGTGACCAGCTGCACTGCTAAGCCCAGCCCACAGCTGGAGGAGCAGGGCCCAGCTGGGGTTACCTTCCACCTGGCAGGGCAGGGAGGAGAAAAAGTGAGTTAGTGATGAATCCCCACCCTGTCTCTCACTGCAGAAAATGCAATGCAGCTCCCTCACTCTTCAATCCTTCTTCACTCTCTGCCTCACACTCTCTGTGGTACTTGGAATGCAGCCTGGAGCAGGTTTGGAGTTGGATATAGAGGGCATTCCTGTTTTGCCAGGAGCCCACAGATTTCAAATCCACACCGAATCTTCCTCTGTGTCCATCACCGCCCTCCCCAGGGTGACGCACACAGGCTTAACTGCAGAAAGAATCTTATCTCCCTCCAAAACACACACACCACTGAACCCTCAGATCAGGATCAGACCCAGAGGCCCTGGGAGTGGCATCCTGTAAAAAAAGTTCCAGTAGCTTTCCAGTCCCACAGCAAATAGGGCAGGGCAAGCTCACCACAAATCCTAAGGAAAGTGCAATCCATTTCCTTCAGTTTTCAGAGCAGCTATTCCAGATTCTGAGAGTATTTAATTCTTGCTACTTTCCTTGATGCTCTGTGGAAACTGTACAGCTGGCAAATGTGTCACCACCTTTTGCAGCTATGGATTTGTTCCTGCTTCCCAGAGTAATAAGGGATCGAGAGGTTTTCAGTTTTTCTCTGGAGTCAGACTCTGAGGACTACACTTAATTTCTGTCTGAGATGTACCAGCCCAGGAAAAACTCTGAGTTTGCTGATATGGAGCAGTGCTACAGTTTTTGCAGCTGGCTTTGCTTCCAAAGAAGGGGAGAGCAGCTTGACCCTTCCTTTACCATGTCCCTGGAGACAGAGAGAGGAAGGAAGACCCCTCACTGGCTCATTGTCTCCTGGTAACTGCTTTACCTTGGTGGGCAGGGGTTGAGATCACAGACTTCCACCCTGCTCTCTGGCTTTGGCACTGGCTGACAGTTTTCCTCCTGGGTTTCTTCTTTGGTGTCAAAAGCCACACAAACATAGTGCAGCTGAGCCTTACCTAGGAAGGGAAGCAATCTGACTGCGTGGTTTGGATGTGCAAGGGTTGAAAGTAAGTCAGAAGTGTCACATCTGTGTGTATAAACCAAGCAAACTCTGCCCAAGCCATGGCACTCTTACTGCACTCATCACCCCAGCTCTGAAGCACAGCAGCAGCCAGACCACCCTCTAAATTGTTCTGTCTGAGCCAGGCCTCCTTGCCCCTTCCAAAATAATTGTGAACACAGCTACACTTGGAACTGTAGAGGGGGAAAGATCAGGTCCCCGAGGCTCCCAGGCACTGAAATCACACCTAGAGCCAAGCAACATTTCCCTGCAGCACAGAAAGGCCTCACCTCTACCACAGGAGACAGAACACTCCCCAGCTACAGGGCTCCAGACATACACAGTCCGATTTTCCAGCTGGATGTGCCCAGGTGACTCCAGAGGCTGAAGTAAGTGTGCATCTTCCTCCTCAGAACAGAGCAAAAAACAGCTGCCCTAAACAAACCACCATGATGAACTGAGGCATCCAGCAGCTTAATTAAAGAGGGATGGAGCTGCCTAAAGTGACAGGATGAAGCTTTAACTGGGCAGAGCAGTGGTGCAAACCACCCTCCAGGCTCCAGGAGTAAGCTGGTGGTTCTTAACTGGTGGATAAAAGCGCAAAGCTCACAGTGAGGTTCCTGAAAAGCCAAGCCAGCAAACTCACTTTGTCCCAGCCCAAAGGGCACACATTGACCACACATGGCACAAGGGAGAGGGGTTTTTCTTCTGCTGGGCACAAGCTGTCATCCACCACAGTCTCCAGGCCATCATGGAACTGCACACAGGTCAGGTTCTGCTGGGCAACTCCAGTCCCACAGACAGCAGAGCATTCATCTCTCTGAGACATCTTCCACCTAAATGGGAGGCAATGGCATCGCTCTGTTTCCCACCTGGATCAGGGAGGTTCATTACTCGGGACACTGGTTACAGAAATGGGTCATGCAGAGGATTCAGCTTCTCTGTTTCAAGAGCTTTGTCTGGATGTGACTGAGAGGACAGTTTAAGTCCTTTCACTGACAGCTTTCAAGGACTAAAAGCACCTAAGCTAAGGAGCTATAGTTCACAGTGTGATCACTTTTGATTGAACACTAAAATGTCTGTGAGGGCAGTGTCTGGGCAGGCTTGGCCCTTGGTCCTCCTTCCAGAATAAACAACACAAGGGTCAACCCTCTTTGTTGGCACCATCTTGGAGAGGATGTGAGAGCCATCTCCTTCTGGCCATGCCCTCAGAGTATCTCCATTTAGCAGATTACTGTAAAACATTGGAAGGACTATTTCCCAATCCTTCAGCTGACATCTCAATTACCTCATGGGACCAGGAAAGACAGAACATGGCTTGGGATCTGCTACCCCATTGTAATTATGAGGAAACCACTTCATACTTCTCTCTTTTTTCCACCTTGCACAACACCAGTGCAGAGCCTGGGTTAAGTGGCAGAGAAAAGCAGGAATTCAGCTGAGCTCCCAAGAACACCAACCTGTACAGGCACGGCTCCATGGCACAGGGCTTGTGCTCTGGGAGGGGCTGGGGCAGCTCCAGACACCACTGATCCTCTGCTACTTCATTCCTGGTCTGATCAAAGCACACATGAACCACTGGGAGCACCCCTGGGATACAAAAGGAAAAGGAAATGAAGTTATAACCAGAGTGAACAGCTCCCCTCTGCTATGGTAGGAAGATGCAGAGATTTTGCTTCACTCAATCACCTGTGTAAGAAAATGGGGTGTGTGGGAATACAGACTTCTGTAAACACACAAACCCCTTCTTTGTGACATAACCTCCCTCAAGAGTTTTAAAGTGATTTTCCAAGGTGAGCACCCCAGCAGAGGAGAAGTTTGATTGATAATCCCCAAAATGGAAGGGCTGCCCTAAACTGGCTGTTTGAAAGAACAAGGATATCAATCATAATTTGGAACAAATTATTTCTAATGATCTGACTGATGAGGGACAGCAAATAAGCTCTAGGAGGAGCTGGTTTTAAATGCCATAGTGTAGAAGTGACCAGGTAATATCATCACACAGCCTTTGTGCTCAGACAGCACCAACCTCCTCAAAGGCATCATCAACAGCCAAAACCAGGCTAGAGGTGCTGGCAGAGAAACTGGAGACTTCCAGTGCCTGCAGCAGGCAAGGAATGAAATATTCATAAGCTACAGCTCTAAAGAAGATTTGTAACGATAACGAACCTAAAAAGCAAAGCAGATGAAAAGTCAGACTCAAAGAAATTACAAGCAAAGCTAAAAGGAGTCTCCTTTCAAGGACTGGGCTACAGGAGAGCCAGGCATTCCTGAATCTCAGGCAGCATGAGAGCCCTGAGCACCAAATGTCCAGAATCAATCAGCAACCTTCTCTTTGCTCCACCCTCCTTGTTTTCAAATAATGACCATTGCTAAGGAGGGCCTGTGCACCACTTACAGCTCTCAAGGTGCAATTCCAGCCCAGATTCTCAACTTTCTGTTATTTTAAGTCCTGACTTTCTCTTTTTTTTTTTTTTTTTTTTTTTTTCTGTTTGTGATTGCATTAGCTGGAGGCTCTGGAGCATTCTGAGCTCTTTACTTCAGTTCACCTGGGGGATTTGCTGGAGAAAAGCTCTCCAGGCATAACTAGTTGTATAGATTGACTTCCATAAATATTCATTAATGCATTTTCTAAATCCTCGTCACAGAAGTCTTGAGAGGCCTGACAGTGTCATCTGAATTATGTGGTAAACGAGATGTCAGGCCATCTATCAGAGTGAACTGTTACAATCTGCATTATGATTCCTTTAGGGAGACAGAAAGGATTAGCCATGGCACAGGAATAGAATTCTAAGAAGGAAGTTTCATAATTAGCTCTGAGGCTTTAGTTAGATACCAGATACCCCTTTGGTCTCAGACTTCTGATGTTTAGCCAACTTCAGATTACAGTCTTCAAGAACTTTGAAAAATCTGAGAAAATTATTTAGTCTTAAAACCAAGAGTTCAGTTAAAACCTGTCTAAAAATCCTCTCCATGATCAAACATTTTCAGTATCATTCTGAGGATTCAGCCCATTTGCTGATTTGTTCATTTCATTCAAAAGCTCCACCACGTTTTTCTCTGGTTCAGTTTAACACCGGCAACTGCAGCAATCATTTCCAGCACTCTGCTTTTAAATTCAGTTCAGACCAAACCAGAAGTCTCCATAAAAAGGGAAGACTGAGTCCTGCTGCCTCACCTTCCCCACAGGTCACTGAACATGGGCCCTGCTGAGGAATCCACACATAGGTCAGGTTCTCCCTGGGGACAAAGTAGCTGAAGGTGATGTCTGGGTTGGTGACATTGCCATATTCTTTTGTGTACCTCCTGTAGACCTGGACAAGGAAAAACTGTGGTCAATGCACAAGAAAACTTGGATTTATTCCTTAGGATGGAGGAAGGAGCAGCCAATCCCCCTTCTTTCCATCCAACCCTGAGCCTCACTGCAATGCCTCAGCCCCGGGCAGATGCAGTCAGAGCACTCACCCTGTGAATTCTGGGCACTGAAAATGATTAAACCAAGCAGAAGGTTTAACTTGGTGTGGGTTTCCCCCACACAATCACCCCCAGACCTGCAGGAAGCCTGCAGGAAGCCCCAGCCATTCCCCAGAAAAGCAATACTATTGCTCTCCAGTGAACACCATCTCCCCCAGCCTTGGACACAAAGTCACCTGAATCCACCATACCTGGGTTCTGCAGCAAAGCCACCCAAACCTGCCCACTTCTGCCTGGCCCCCTTCCAGCTCTGCTGCTTTAATGTACCTGTATTTCAATTTCTTCCTGCGTTGGCCCATCCACATGGATCTCCTCCAGGCTTGGCAGGTTGTCCTTGGTGAGAAACACTTGGTATTTGATCTGGTTGTCCTCCAGAACTGACGGGTAGGTGACATTCTGTGAGATTTTTCCTTTTCCAGCCACCACGTACTCGCCTTTAACCTTCACAGCTGGAGGAGCAGTGATGTTAAGAGACAAGGTGTGGTCACCAGGATCCCCTGGTGCTGGCAGCTACTGGCTGCCCACTTGGTAGGAACCAGTTTGGCCCAAGTTGGGCATCCCAAGGAGCGTGTCTTCTGCAGCTTCCCACTGGAGAGCATCCCACGAGCAAAATGCAGCACCAAGAATTCCATTTCTTTGTTGGCACAAGCTCCTTTCAGCCCTGCCTGCATCCCCTCCTCTCCTTTTCATTCCACTCACCCAGGTGTGTGAAGAGAGGTCTCCTGTTGGCAACATGGACCGAGGTGGTGTTGTAGGGCAGGGACAGAAATGTCACGTACTCTGGAAGGGTGGAAAGGAGGAAGATGTGGTCACCTTCCAGCACTGAACCTCTGTTGGGAAGGCTAGAGATTGCAGCTCAACTCCTGAATTCACACTGACCCTGCTCCTCAGCTTGAACACGGTGATGGTGACACAGCAAACACAACTGAGCTGGATTCTGTGTCCTGTTCTCACCTTTCTGTGGTTCTTTTTAGGTTTTCTGCTAATATCTCAAGGTGAGACTGCAAGAGCCAGACCAGTTCCCAAATGGACATTGAACATCTCAGGAAGCACAAACAACACCCTCAGGGATGTGGTGGGATTGTTGGGCTGTCCTGTGCAGGGCCAGGAGTTGGACCCAATGATCCTTGTGGATCCCTTCCAGCTCAGGATATTTATGATTCTGTGATCTGATATCACCCCCAGCTCCCAACAATTTGCTGGGCTTCCCAAACAGTTACATTTCTGATCCACATCCAGAGAATTCTGACCAAAAAAGCACTCTGCCTACGCGAGAGCTACCTCACTCCATTGGACCACCCAAAATCCATCTCCATATCCTCCATAAAATAAAATCAAGCAGAAGCAGAAGGGAGAAGTCACATACAGAAGATTGTGAACACTGACTCTGCACACAAACAGCAGCACAATGCAGAGCCTGAGGGGGAGGGCTACACACCTTGAGCTTTTCCTTCTGTGTAGGATCCACTCACTTGGGTGCAAGTGGAGTTATCACCCCCACAGACCTTGCAGGGATCCATGACCTTCCTGGAGCCCATCTGGCCGTCACACCCGAATGCCTGAGCAGAGGGGAGAGTCTGTCAGCCTGGCCTGCTCTGAGAAAACAAGTGAGCAAAAGCAACATTGCCTGAATTCCTGAAACTGCCCTTTCCCTTTGCAATTTGGGTTTAGGAAGACATTGAAGAAAAAGATGCAGTTTGTACCTAGACCTACCACTGGGCAGCAGCGTGCAAAGCCAGGGACTGGGAGGTCTTAGCTGAGAGCACAGCTCTCAGTAACTGTGACATTTTCTTTCCCATAAGAAGCAGCCCAAAAAGATCTCTCCTGTGACCCAAACCCAAAGCTCTGTGCTCTCTTCTATGAACTCTTTCTGGAGGGAGGGAGGGAGGGAGGAAAAAAACAAAAGCCCAGGGGGACAGTAAACATGAATGGCAGGTTCTGAAGGAATCTTTAGCTCCCCAAACTCCCAAAGCCAAACCTAGCTCACATCCTTCAGTCCCATGGAACTCAGAAGAGAGATTCTATCCCCATTCCCACGAACAAGACTAATTTACACAAAGCTACAGGAGGATCTCAGCAGGCTTAACAGCAAAACATATGCAACTGCTGAATTTATGCTGGAGGCACTGATCCCAGGCTTTGGAAGCTGCCATAACATGCATATTTATCACTGCTGCCAATAAAACAGCCAAAATCAGAACAGGTTGTGCCTACACCCTCTGCTGTTCATGGGGGGAAACACTTCACAAAACACAGTGAGCACGAGGATAATGAGAAAAACATAAAATTTACAAAGAGTATTCTGGGAATGTAAAGAAACAACAGAAAACATCCAGCCGGGTCAGCTCCGAGCAGTTCCTAAAATGCAGACGGCGCGGGGGAGTTGTATCCAAGGTCATCGGGAAAGAATGCCTTCCTCAGGTCCAACCCAGGAAAAAAACTCCAGTTTTGATCAGTGATATTCCAAAAATCAATCTGTCGACTTGTGATCCCCAGGTTTTGCTCCTTATCTTGCCACTGGCCCAGTAATTCAAGTCATGGAACTTGCCTCCAAGACATTTTGTGGGGCTAATTACAGCAGGCAAACTGAGCAGCTCATGACGTCTCCTCCACCAACACATAAACCAATTTGCTTCTTGGCTTAGGGGTGAATAGCCCTGTGTGTTTACTGCATAATTAGCAGAATGTCTTATCTAGAGGGCATTGGATGCACAGACAGATCAGTAGATTTTTGGACTCCATCCAACACACCAAGAACAAAACTCTCTTCTGAGAAGAGCTTGCTCTGTTGTTTGGGGCACTGTGTTTTTTCCTAGCACGATTTCCCCTGACTCCTTTGGTGCAGATCACCTGTCAGGGGTTCACCTGGACTCCCCAGTCACTTACTCTGCATCTCCCCATCACACACAGATGGAGATCCCCGTGGTGCTCCGTGTCATCCTGCTCACACCTGGTTCCATCCAGGAAATTGTCCCCGCGGCTCACCATGAACTCCTTCCCCACGGCCCTGCACATGTGCTTGCAGAGCAGGTCCCCTGGAGCAGCAGGCACAAGGAAGGAGTTACTCTTTCAGGCAGGCACGTGGCTGCTCATCAGCAATGGGAAAAAGCCCAGAGAAGTTGTGGACTCCCATCCCTGGCAGTGTCCAAGGCCAGGTTGGACAGGGCTTGGAGCAACCTGGGATAGTGGAAGGTGTCCCTGCCATGGTGGGATGAGATGAGTTTTAAGGTCCCTTCCAACCCAAACCAATCTGGGATTCTATGATCTGTCAGAGAGTACCCAGGTTTCATGTGAAAACTAAAACAGTGGAACAGCCTTTCAACTCCAAAGTACAGACAGGTGCATGAGCACTCCCCGCACAAACTGAGGTTTCAGACACTCCTTACCTTTGGCAAAGCCAAGAGCAGACGTCCAGGTATAAAAGGAGGGTGTTTCTACATCAAGGTACAGTGGCTTTAAATTTGTTGCTGCACACTGTTCAGCCATGAAGTCCTGCTGGGTCATCAGACAGGCCTGGATCCCAGAGAGATTGTTGTGTAAGGAAAGGAAGTGACTGAGCACAGGGTCCCAAGCAGCATTTAACCCTCTAGCTAAAGGCAAAACGCAGTGGCTGCTAAGTAAAACACCCACACAATGCCAAGAAAGAAAACCACTTTAAAGGGAGGCTGCAGGATATGCAGAAAATTGTGCTTGGAAGCTGATATCTTTGCTATTTATACAAAATAAATAGATAAGGAAAACAGGAACCATACAAGAAAGTCCCTCTGAAGAAAACCATCATTGTGAGTCACTGTTTTCTCAGCATCTGTCCTGCTATGGGGGCATAGAGAAAATGCTTCATTACATGTGAACAATGCTATCCAATAATCCTGCTGCCTTCAGTGGCACAAATACCTCTCGTGCTGTCAGACAGATGGAGGCTGTACACCAGATCTTTAGTCCTCTTTCCCAGAACAGCCAGCTGTGGGAACGACAGTCACAAAACACACAGCCCTCAAAAGGTTCAAAGAGAAGTTCAGATGATGTCGAGCTCCATTACCTGTGTATTGCACATCTCTGCTTGCACGCTGGCACCGTGGCACTCCTGCCCCCCAAAAGCAGGCCTGGAAATGACAGAATTCCTCAACAGAGGCAGGATTGTCCCCAGCAAAGAGGAAGACTCAGCCCCGAGACCCTGAGGACAGCCAGGTCCCCACTCTCACCTGGGGTTGTTACAGAAGCGCTGCCTCACCACGACCCCCCCGCCGCAGCTGCGGGAGCACGGGGAGAGGGGGCTCCAGGCAGACCAGTGCCCATGGACCACAGCCATGGGGTTCAGCTCCTCCAGAGAGCTGCACTGACCCTTGGAGCACCACTAGGACCAAGAACACACAAGAACACAGAGAACTGGCAGCAGTGAACCCAGCAGGGCCAACCTTTTGGTTGGCACAAGTCCCCATCTTTGGCAGCCCAGTAACAGAGAATCCCAAGGTGAATGAGGCAGCTTCTCGCTGGAGGTTGAAAAGTCCCATGCCTAATTAGGGTCTAACATGAGGTTGGGGTTAAAAAACAGAGCAGGCAGGTCATTTCAAGTTGAAGGAGAGCTCAGATATCAGGCTATAGAACTGCGAAGCAACTCCAGAGATAAAGACAAGGTGGAAACAGCACGATCAGGACATAATGGTACCAGGTTGTGACTGGTTTTAGCTCCCTGGCCAAGGGGCAGCGAGTGCCAGGTACCCTCCAGACACTGACAAAGCTTCGCTGTCTGAGCTCCACAGCACCACACCCACTGCTGGTGGGAGCCTCCTTACCTTGTTGATCCCACACTCAGTTCCATCCAGGAGGGGAACCAGAAGCCGAGTACAGCTGGATTTGTCTGCCGGTTGTACATGGCATGAGAGAACTTTACAGATGTCCTGGTGTGACAAGAAAATCAGGGAGTCAGGCTCAACAACACAGCAGCCCCAAAAGTCTAAAGAGTGCATGTCCCAGCTTTTCTCACAGACACCCAACAGTGCAAGTTCCCTCATTTTTCCTGCTATTGGGCAAAAGCTGTGGGCAAGTCAAAAGACCATCACTGTAGTGATCACCAGCTGTAATGCTGGAAGATGATCAACTGAAGCAATTAAAGTTTCACCCACCTTAGTGTTTCCTCATTAACAAAACATGTCCAGATGGCAGCTATTAAACACGCTGTGTTTCCCAGACAAAGGGATTTGAGCTGTGGCGGGGAAGCTGGAGGAATCCAGTGAACAAGAACTCCCCAAGGCAGGACCCTGGGTGGGTGCACCCAGCACTGCCAGGCCAGCTGTGCACAACAGCACCCAACTGTGCAAACCTTACAGGAGATTTATGTGGAGGAAGGAAGTGATGGAAAGAAGGGAAACGTTTTTAAAGCCTTGCCAAGAAATCTGTGGCAGAAAAGCACCTTCAATCCTGTCAGAATAAAAATGCTGCCAGCCCCCTTTCCCCGAATTTTGGCTCCTGACTGTTTCCCTGCTGCCCTTAGCAAGACAGACAAACTTTCTACCTACAACATTGCTGTCAGCAAAGGTGCAAGCTGTGGCCACACTCCCAAAGGCTATTTTACATTGCTCATCTGCTCCGTAGTACAAGCCAGGCTTCCACCCCGGGATGCTGCCGTCCATGTCCGGCAGGTCATTCAAGCAGCTTGTTTGGCCTGTACTGATAGAAACATGAGGAATATCACTTTCCCAGCTGTGGGTAGTGAGGACAATGACATGTTTGCAAACTTGTGCTGAGTTTCACTCTGGGAGTTGGCTGCTGCTTTCCCAGACAACACATGCTCGCTGTGGGCTGGGATGGATTTAGTTGCAGCAGCTGCCTGGAGATGCTCAGAGTTCCCTGCTGCTGGAGTTCTATCCCATTCCTGTCCTGCACCCAGCCAGCACACAGCCTGCAGTGCCTGTCTGAGCCTGGATGCTCTGATGGTGTAAATAAAATGTGCAGGCTGAGCCAGTGTCTGAGAAATCCACCCCAGCCCAGGCACGTCAGGCACCAACCAAAGCCACTTCCAGCTACACGAAGCAAAAACTGGGTTTAACCTCAGCAACAAGTGCTAAGAGATAAACAACCCCCAAGCTTTTCACTGTTCCTCATTTTTCAGTATTTTTTTTTTTTATTCTTTGAGGTTTTCTCTCCTAAGCTCCCAGCACAGGGAACTGAAGAACTCAACCATTCCCTTACCTGACAAGGGCCAGGAACTGCTCCCGACTGCACGGAGACCAGGTGAGGTCGATGCTGTTGTGGTTTCCTGCTGAGCCCATGATGTAACCACTGCTGCTGCACAGATTCCCCTCGCCATCGTGGGCAATTCCAAGGCTGTAACAGAAGCAGCACAGAGCCCTGAGGAGAAGAAACCCAGAGGCTGCATTCCCTCAGAGCCTCTCTTCGCTAAGCAAGGACTGAGCTCCCTCTGCAGCCCTTCCTTCTACTGTTGTCACAAAGGGCTTCTCTCCTCTTTGCAGCTTCTAATTGTCACAGAGCTTGCAGGAACGCAAGAAATGCAAGGAACTCTTTCCAAAATACATGACCATGACCAAAAGGTTTAGAATAATCTATGGGGAATTCCCTTTTATGTCAAGGGGTCCTTTTGCTTTTTTCCTTGAACTGGAGGATGTGTTTACCTGAGTAAAACCTCCTGAGCTGCTCTGGCAGTTTCCTACTGACCTGTGCCCAATCTCATGGGCTATGGTGACTCCAAGGTCAAAGCCAGTGTCCTGGGTAATCACACAGCTCCAGAAGGAGGAGCACGCTCCCCCTAACTGAGTCACTCCACGAAGCTCCTTGTTCCCATCAGGCAACTCCAGGTCAAACCTAAAGTAAGGGAGATACAGAGAGGAAAGAGCAAAGAACCCCCACGGCAAGGAAAGTCAGGTTTAGGCATTCAGCTGAATTGATCCGAGCTTTCCTGGTCTGGAATCCAGCTACCTTTCTTTTGACACATGGAGTTCCCTGGGGCAAGATGGCAGCAATAGGGTCCCACGAGTGCCCACTGCTCAAAATTTATGATGATTCCCCATTAAAAAATCCAGATGTCCTCAGACAAGCAGAACTGAATGAAATGACCTAATCCTATTTCCCAGTCCCTCCCAGGGCAGGGAGCTCAGCACCTGGTGATGTAGAGGACAATGTCAGCATGCTGGGGGTCAGAGTCGTTCTGGGGGTTCACCCTCTTGCTCCACTCACAGACGCTGATGAGGGAGGAGGTGATGTTGGTTGTGATGTTCAGCTCTGCCTGGAGGGAAGGCACACGTTGGCACATTCCAAACAGCCTTGAGCTTGGACAACACTCAAACACAGCCCTCTCCTTACCTCTGGCTCTCTCAAAACCAGCATTTGCATGAGGTGAACCCTGAAATGAGCCCCCAGTGAGGCATCTCTGAGCAGCTCTGCTCCCTGAGAAGAGACAGAAAGGAGTCAGTAAAGAAGGGGTTTGGGGATTCCCACTCGCTGTTCCCCAAGAACTGGGCTGCACTCACTACAAAGGTAACTACAACATTAACATATGCAAATGTTAACACATACAAATGTGAATAAACCTGTCGAGAGATGAGGTTGGATTTGTCAGACACTCTGAAGCAGAGAGAAGAATCTGCATGAAAAGTTTCATAGCCAAAGACTTTTTCTGCAGTACACACATTGAAAATGCCAAGCCAAGTTCTTAATAATAGCAAAGGGAGACATGAAAATTATGCAATAGAAATAAAACACTGAAATGTAAAATATGAGATTGATTCAGTGGATTTAGCTCAATCCCCCTGAAAGCAACAGGGTGAGAAAACTCTTTATGTGAGTTGCAACATTAGTCATGAAACTCAGAGCTACATTTTCTACATGGGTTTTAAATCCTCTAAGATCTTCTTTTACTCATGCAGCTCCTTGTGCAAGGGAATTCGGGGAATTTTGTGCCTAGGGAAGCACAGAGCAATGCCCTGCACATGAGCTCTGCCCCAGGGACAGGTGACCCCAACCACCCTGAGAGTGCCCTCCCAGAGGTGCTGCCTGGGACACAGCCTGGAGCCCACTCTGGGGCAGCACCACAGAGCCACTCACAATGTTCAGGTTGGCCAGGACGTATCGCTCTGTGTCCTCTTTGTGGTACAAGTAAACATCTGGCCCTGCCACCACCATCAGCTCCAGATGTTTGACAGCTGCCTCAGCCCTCTTCTGCAGGCGAGGAGGAGCCCGCCCTGCTGAACAGCACAAAAGGGCACGGGGAGGTTCAAAAGCACCATAAAAGATCCTACAGATCCACTCCCTTTCCCCAAAGGCTGCAATAACACAGCTGTGAGTCCCCTTCTCCAGGGGCCAGCTCGGGTTTCCCACTTCTGTTGGTGTCTTCCACCTGTCAGCAGCTTTAACAACACACCTGTGCTATCAAAATAACAACCACCCACATCAAACACACTGGGCACACCTCAGCAAGGTGAAAAATGTTTTCGAGTCTACTCATGTATTTGTGAACACCAATTTTTCCTCTGAGCTCATGGAAGCAATCCCCCTGGAGACAGCTCTTCCAGCAGGGCTCCCTCCCCATGTCTGTTACCTCTCGCTGGCTTTGCCTCTCTTGCAGCACTTTTGAACAGGATGTGAGGGTTGGAGAAGCCAAGGTCCCTCAGCAGAGCCACATCTTTGCTCCTGACTGGCCTGATGTGAATCTTCTCCTCACCCACGGTGACGAGTCCTTGCTAAAGGAGATTAAATTCCACCTCTGAGTTTTTCCAAAGACATTTGCTATCCATGGAGATGGCAAAGATTCATTCAGTGGATGCTTCACACGTTTGGGGCATGAAGCTGCCACCCTCCAAAGGCTCTTTCAGCTCATACTCACCAGCTGCCCATCACAGAAGGTGACCCTGCACGTGGCCCCAGGAGGCTGCAGGGGCTTTCCACCTGCAAAGCAGTTCCCTGGGAATCTCTTCAGTAAAATAAAGGAAGAGTTCACCACCTGGCTGCTCACAAAGGAGGAGGAAAGGAGGGCGTGGTCCTCTAGAAATTCGAAGGCATAGAGCTGGCCCCAGGCCTGGATGGAGCAATGCTGGACCCGACAGGGCCTCAGCCCAAAATGTTCTTCTTTACAAGGGCAAGTTGGCTCAGCCACAACGAACTCAGGTACTGAAAGAAATGAAACAAGATCAGAACAAGGGGAGAAGTTATGAGAAATGATGATACACAAAACCCCAGTGTAAGGTCTATCTCCCCAGGAAAAATACCCTACAAACGCCAACCGTGGCCTCTTGGGGTCATGGTGTCAACAGTCAGAGAATTCCTGTGCTTTTGGGTATTCCAAAGTGAGGATAATCTGACTGGGAACACACAGCACTGCATTTATTGCTGCTTTTGCTCTCTCACTAAGGAGAACAGTTCATCTAAAAAAGGCTGAGACAGTTTCATTCCTGCAGATTTTACCTATTACTGAGTGGGAATTACAATCCAGAAAAAGACACTGGGATGAGCACTAGGTGAATTCAAAAGGAGACAATACCCTTCCTTTAGGGATTTGAGACTCCAAAACATATCCTTATTCTGAACTATCATCAATCCAGACCTAGAATTCAAATCTCTTTGTGCATTTATCTTAAAAAAAAATTAACAAGTATTTAAAGTTACCCTTAGTCTAAAGCTTTTGTCAGAAGATCATAGAAAAACACCAATGCAGAGAGTGGGGACTGCAGCAGAAATATGCAAAGAGATTGAACACATCTCCTTCAGCAGATTTTACACTCTGACCCAGCTCTTCAGCCACTCTCACACTGAAACCCAGATTGTCTCACTTGCACTGGGACTCAAGAACACCAAATGCTTGTCAGACCAGGGGCTGTTAATCAGTGTTCTCAGCACTGTCAAACACCCAGGACTGGAAATCAACTGACAGATGTGCTCTAAACCGAAGAAGGACTTGAGCCCTGCATACCATCAGGCACTGAGCTGGTTCCAAAGTAAGAGAGAACATCTTCCACATCCAAAGCGCTGAGGAATTTCTGCAAGAAGAAGAAGAGCGTTACATTTTTTTCACGAAAAACAAATGGATACAAGACTATCCCTTCTCTGGACCTAACCTGGAAGGAACGCCAGCAAACAGCTCAGCAAGTCCCAGAGCCAAGTTCTCGTGGCTTTACTCCGCGCTAAGCACGGGCTGCACAACAGCCACCCAGAGGAAACAGCTTTATCTTCGTGATTAGTGAGCTCGGACGCAGTTTGGATTAGAATCCTGTCGTCTCCTCTTCTTCTTTTTTTTTTTATTTTTTTATTTTTTTTAACTTTTCTTAGAAACACCGAAGCGTTCCTGGAAGGACTGTTCTGGAGGTCACACTCACCTCTGGGAGCGGCGGCCAACACAGCCCCAGCGGGAGCATCACGAGCGCCCGCAGCGCCAAGCTGACGGTCATGCTGGAGGAGCCGCGGTCTCCGCGCCGAGCAGGGCGAGTTTTGGGCCCAAGGCATCACGTGGAGCGGAAGGGAAGAGCAAAAACAGCCTCTGAGCAAACAGGCTTTGAGCAAACAAAACAGCCTCGGAGCGGGGGGCCGCGGCCGCACCGGCAGCTGGAGCGCGGCCGCCTTGCGCAATGCCCGCGGCTTCTCCGCAGCGTGCGCCAGCCCCGGCGGCCAAGGGGCGGCTCTGGGGGGATGGGGGCCATGTGGCCCTGGGGACACACCCGTGTGTGGCGGGGGTCACCCCGCGACCCCCCAGCCCCGGAACTCCGGAGCCATCCCCCCCCCCCCCCCCCCCGCTCCGGAACCCAAGCGCGGGTCGGCGTTCCCCGCCGGGGCGGTGCGGCGCTGTGCCGGTCCCCCTGCGGTAGCGCCGGCGCGGTTGGGACTCGCTGCCCCCTGATCCCGGTCCCGGTCCCACCCCGCTGAGCCCCGCATGGCGAAGCAGAGTCCTGCGGTGGCCCAGGCGGCGGGGCCGAGCACCGCGGCCCGCGAGAAGAGCAAGAAGAGGAGGAAGAAGAAGAAGGCCCTCGGGGAAGCGGCGGCCGTGTCGAAAAGCGCCGCCATGGCTGCCGTGGGTCCCCCCCGCAGCCCCCAGGAGTTCTCCTCCAACTGGAAGGCGCTGCAGGAGGTGAGGGGCACCGGGGGCTGCGGTGTGGGGAGCGGGAGACAGCCCGGGGGCCGGAACGGGGAAGCACCGGGGCCAGGCTGGCATTCCCTGAATGCGGCTCCACGGTGGGGTTGACACGGAGCGATGGCACGGACATTCCACTGTCCCAGGCTGCTCCAAGCCCCGTCCAACCTGGCCTTGGACCCTTCCAGGGATGGGGCAGCCACAGCTGCTCTGGGCACCTTGTGCCAGGGCCTCCCCACCCTCACAGGGAAGGATTTCTTCCCCATATCCCATCTACTCCTGCTCTCTGGCAGCTTGAGGTCATTGCCCTTATTGCCCTGTCACTCCAGGCTCTTGTGAGTAGTCGCTCTTCCTCTTTCTTGAAGGCTCCTTTTAGGTACTGGAAGGCCACAATTAGGTCACCCTAAAGTCTTGTCTTCTCTGGGCTCTTTTCCTTTATATTTTTTCCTTTTTTTTTTTTTTTACTTTAATGTCATTTTAGCTACTGAAACAAAAGGCAAATAACTCCAGCAAACCCCTCTCCATGGGTCAAACAGACACCAAAAAGAAGCAGCCACTCAAAGCAACCAAAAGTCCACAAGTCCCAGCAGTCAATGGGAATGGGACTGTGGTAAAGACCAAATCCACAAATAAAATGGTCACTGGTTCTGCTAAAGACAGTCCTCCTGCAGGCAAGCCAGAATCCAAGGGGGTTACAGTGAATAAGAACTTAAATGGCACCAAAAGCAACGGGAAAGGCTGCAAAGAAAAGAAGAAAAATGGCATTGTTGTGAAGGAGAAGGATGAGCTAAAACATAAGAGGAGGAAAGCTGAGGAACACGTGGAACAGCAGCCCAAAGAGTGAGTACTTGAAGGCAGCAGCCCTGGATGTGAATATTCATTTTGGGGGGAGCACAGAGAGGTACATTCAAAACAGCTGCACTCTCCCAGACCAAATTCTGGAAGAAATAAGACACACATTGCCCCTACTCCTCAGACACAGCAAGAAACCTGCAGAGGTGACAGTCATAGACTTAATTTTCACAGGGCTTAGCTCTTGATTTAAAAAGTAAACATACTTTTTATACAACAGACACCAGATTGCTTTGAGACTGTTAAATGTAATTACATCTTTTCTTCCCAGGGCTGACATCTGGTTTGATGATGTTGATCCAAAAGATATTGAAGCAGCAATAGGACCTGAAGCAGCAAAAATTGCCAGAAGGAACCTGGGACTTGAAACGGAGCAATCCCAGTCTGTGGAGCAGGTGCTGGTGAAGGAAAAGGCTTTTGATGGGTGAGTGACATTCCAGGGGGAGGGATGGCAGCAGAGGCTTCTGAGAACTGATGTGCAGGTGCACACTGAGCTGACATCTGCCCTCATCTGCTGACAGGCTTTGCCCTGTTCAGATCCATGTGTGAACCTTGTGAGCTCCACCTGGGCCCTGCAGAGGTGTCCCCAAGCTGTCCCTTTGCCTTTCAGGCTGACCCGAGCTGTGGCCATGGACTGTGAGATGGTGGGGGTGGGCCCCAAGGGCGAGGACAGCATCGTGGCTCGGGTGTCCATCGTCAACCAGTTTGGGAAGTGCATTTATGACAAGTATGTCAGGCCTACAGAGAAGGTGACAGACTACAGGACAGCTGTCAGTGGCATACGGCCTCAGAATGTAAACACAGGTACGAGGGGTTTCCCCCCAAAATGTTTTTTAAAGAGGGGGAATTCAATGGGTTGTCACAGAAGCCTCACTGGCTGAGCTTGGAACAGTTTGAGACCTAATTTGGGGAAACAAAATGCTGAGATTTATGTTAAACTTAATGCAAAGAAAAACTGTGGGAAGAAGTGCTTTTATGCAGTGATGACAAATGCCCTTGAAGGAATTAACTGGTGGAGTATGGTATTAAAAAAGTCATTTCCTATTCATGCTGTGCTCTATATGGAATCCTCTATGTTCTAGCAAGCAGGGATTCAGTGTACTGTGCAGTTTGCCTAACTACTGTCCCAAGGATACAGTTACTTCCCAGAAAAGATGCAGTGTTTGCTCATGGAAAATGTTTCCTTGTGTGGCATTTTTAGGTGAAGACTTTAAAACGGTTCAGAAGGAGGTTGCTGAGATCCTGAAGGGAAGGATTTTAGTTGGACACGCCTTAAAGAATGATCTAAAGGTACATTGAAAATTAAATTTCTAATGCATCATTCTGGATCAAGGGAACACACCTGAACTCCTGGAAAGCATGGTCCTGAATCCAGCCTGTGTCTGTATGATCTGGGTCTTGTCCTTTCATGGTTTTAAAGAGTCTCTTATAATGGATGGAAGGAAAAACCAGGCAGCTGCACATTCAGCTCTGTAAAGTTTCATCCAATAGCACATTTAGTCTGAAAATGTGATTTCTTCTAGGTCCTATTTCTTGATCATCCTCAGAAGAAGATCAGGGACACACAGAGATACAAACCTTTCAAAGAGAGAGTCAAGGTAAGAGACTGCTGGGAAGGAGCTCAATTAACAGACTCCAGAGTTGCTGACTGGCTCCTGTGCTTGCTGTTACCTGACCCTGTTCCTTCTTTCCTACCTATGCACACAAGTCTCATAATGCATTCATTATTCCTGATATTTCACCAGCAGAGGCTAAGATGTGCTATTCTTTGTGGAGCATAATGTTTTTATATATATACACCCCTCTCTGTTGTTTCAAGTCCTGTGAGACAGCATGGTTTATGATCTTACTGTTTCTAGAGTTCCAGGCCATCCCTGAAGCTGCTCTGTGAGAAGCTGCTCAATGTTCAGGTGCAGACAGCAGAGCACTGCTCGGTAGGTACCTCCTCAGAACATCCAGCTCTGCGTTCTGGATTCAGGTCAGAATGCAGTGCCTTCATTCCAGTGAAGCTCAGCAAGCTCTGCTTGGACACCAGTAGCAGTGACATTGTCATCTAGGCTTGCTCACTGTTTCCTTATTTCATAAACAACTTTTGCACAAGTCAGCTCTTAACTCTGAATTTTTGTTATTTTAAAATCCCCAGGGGAAAATGTAATGGTCAAGATCTGCTTACCTTGAAAGCAGCATTCTGCACTGCTGTACTGTGGCAGGATGCATAAACAGTGTGAGATCCTTTCTTTCAGCGGGCAGGAGGATGGAAAAGAGGAATGAACTGGGGAAGCAAAATTGGGAGGGGAGCTCATAGATACTGTATCAAGAGAATTTTTTCATTATGACTTTCCCAGTGACAATCAGAAGTGCAGAGCCTTGTGGTGGGCCCTGGACTCTAAATACACCATTTATCCCTTTCACTAGGCACAGAGCCTAAATGTAAAGGGAGATCATGAAATGCTAATTGGAAGGATGTATTAAAATGATGGAAGATTTAGCTGCTTATTATCTCACATCTTCATCTGGTCTGTTCTCTTCCAGATCCAGGATGCACAAGCAGCTATGAGACTTTACACCTTGGAGAAAAAGAAATGGGAAGCTGCTGTTAAGAACAAAGCTAACAACAAAAATTGTAAAACTTAAAAACACAGGGTAGAATCTTCCATCTGCAGCATTTGCTGGTTTCATGTCACATTCCAAATTTAGAGATAAGTCAGAACTGACAGCAGCTACTTCATAAAATCAATCCAAAGACAATTCTACAATAACCTGGAAGTACAGGAATGCTGCTGTCCAAGAAAGCTGCTGGTATCCCTGCTGGATGGCCCCTGTGCCTGATGCCTGCTACTGTGTTCAAACCACCTTTGTGACAAATGCCTGCAGTTGGGAAGAAACTTCAGTTAAATTTCTTCAAGGGAAACGGACACTGAATAAGTTAAAAGAAATTTAATTATGGTAGATGAAAGAAGAAACTGCCATTGCTTTATCAAAACTGCCCGGACTAAAATCTTTATTTCAAGTATGGTGAGGTGCACAAAGTGAGGTCAACCACAAGGTGAATTCTTAATTATTGCTGTTAGTCACACAGTTCGGTACCTAAACCAACAATAATACCTGTTTTTATATTATTAATAGCCCAATATTCATCTTCCTGGTGAGAAGAATCTTCTAATGGAGGATCCAGGCTGTGGTATCCAGCAGTGCCCAAGTCTTGTTCTCAGACAAAGCATTTTTCCTTCCTCAGTTTCGAGAGTGTGGCATCCACCAGGGTCAGAATCTCCTGCAGGGAGATGTGAAGATTATTTGTGTGTCAAATAGAAGATTACCTTGTTGCTCCACTTATTTTTGTAGTTGTTTATTAATAAAAACAATGTGTCTAACATGGGTCTTTAAAGTGGCTGCTGTTGTTACAACAGGAGAGGGAGCTTTCTCCTCATCTGTGATTATTTTTTTCTGCACTACCCTGTGGCTGCAGTGTTGCTTAAAGTGGTGCAGGCAATGCCTGCAGGAGACCCTGGAGAACAGTTTGTAACTGTCTTTGAAACCAATTCTATAAACACATAACTAAAATCAGCAAAATTAAGACTAACCAGTTTTACTGGCTTGATGAACAAACCTAATCATTGGTTTCTTGCCAGCAAGCCATTGCAAAAGAATCATTAGTGTCACACATTAAATAGCTCTGATAACTTGGCTGTTTTTTTCCTTTTTTCAATGTGACTACTTGGTGAAATTTAATGTATGTTAAATCTTCCCACAAACTCTCAGAAAGTTTTTGTTGGTTTTTTGTTTATTTTGTTAATGATGCCACTTCCAAACCAAAAATAAATTGGATGTAATGTACTTATGGCTTTATTCCTGTAAACTTTAGCCTGGTTTAGCATGAAGACTGTAGTAAATTAATGTCATGTTGCAAGGACATAGGTTTTTTTTTTTTTTTAATTTCAGCATAAACAACAAGAAAAAAGAACTTTCAACCACTAGTTCTCAGTTAGAACTATGCTTACAAACTCACTCTTCACTCCACATGCAGCTAATTCTCTAAATTTCTGCACTATGATCAAAATCCATCACCAGAAATAATATACTAAGCACCCCCTCTTTATTATCAGAGACACTTCTCCATACCGTGCTAAATGGAAACTGGAGTTTTATTTCAGACAGCAGCTTTTCCATTTTCTGGGACCTCATATCCAGCATAACCTCGTCTGCAGTGTCAATGAACAGGATAATTTATGGTTAAAGCACAACTGCCAATGGAGCAGGAGCTAAAGGAGCACAGGGAGAGGGCAGAGCTACACAAGGAGAAGGCAAGGTAAGATGAAGTTAAAATGTTTTACCACCAGAGTGGCATTTATTGGGAACAAGTGGAGTGAATTCTCAGGAGGATGAATTGGAACTTCCTCAGACACAAAGGAAGTCTTTTGTTAGAACAACTAACATGTCCTTGAGCAGCTGCTGTTGTGGTTTTACTGATTTTGGGGTTGGGATAGAGGAGGAGATTCAGCAAGTAACAGCACCAGCCATCTCACCATACTGAACCATCTCGCTGATCAGCAGGCACAGAGCTTCTGCCACCCCTGGCTCATCGAAGTGAAGATGATACTCATCTTTGATCAGCTCTATTCCACTGCCTTTTGAGTCCAGGAGAATTGCCAAAGCTGCAGTTTCTGCAAGGAGGACAAACACTGCTGGGCTCATTGTAGCTGCAGACTGCGTGATCTGCTTCCCATCCCCTCCCCAGCTGGCACGTGTCATGTTTTCAGGAAGTTGTGCCCATTATTTTCAGTCTTCCTAAAAGCTATTCTGAAGCATTTGGGAACAAGAAGACGACCAGATACGCAGCTGACACTGTCATGCAGGGCAGAAGTGATTTTAATGATTGTTTTCATATTGATTGAGCTGATTTGTAATTAATAAAACCAGAATTGCAGGATGTTACCTGACAGCCTCACAAGGCTGGCTAATGCCAGGCAGCCATTCTTCACCAGCACTGCTCTTTCTGGGTTCATCCTGAGTGCATCCAACAAAAGTGCTGCTGTGGGTTCACAGTCACTCTCCGTTACACAGTCTTTAAATAAAATAAACAAAACACACAGAAAACCCCAAAATTTCAATGTCCTCCAAGCCAAAAGAATAAAGAGTCCTGAATACTCAACTTATTCTGCTGATGGGGAATAGAAATGAGATTGCTGAGGGTGTTTTGCTCAGCTTTTCCCAGTGGATCAATGCCACAAGGGCAGGCAGAAGGTAAATGTGACAATATTCTGGTGTAAGACAGTACTACTGCAATGATGGGTTCCTAAGTGCACATGATAATGAAAGAGATGATTTCTTTTTTAACATGAAATATTGTTCCAAATCAACCAAGCAAATTGGCTGCCCACCAATGCAGTCCCCATTAGCAGTATCTGGTGATTTAATTGCTGCAGTTCATCACAAATGGCTCCATTAGGGAGTCACACAGCGAGTGCAGGGAAGAGTGACCAAGAGAGGATGCAAATTCCTAACTCTGCTGCCATCTGCAGAGCCTCCTCCAGCCGAGCAGCCTGGACTGCAGGGCTCACCACTGACACACAGACCTTTTCCATGCCCAAGGGACAAGGAGACTGGGAACACCCACCTTGGAGTGACAGTGCCCACAGAGCCGAGCAGGCAGACTCTGCAACGACTCCGTTCTGGAGGTGTTTCTGAAGGACTGCAGAGGTGACGGGGACAGCACTTTCCAGCACTGCTTGGTCTCTATTATTCTCTGAATTACCTTAACAGAAAGGAAATGCATCAGGCAGAGTTATTTAATCAAGTGACAATATCATTGTATGTCAAATTTTATCAGTAAAACCTTAATGGGTGTTGGCATTGGAATAATACAACATTGCTTTAGTCTGGAGGGCAGCAGAGGGAAGGAATCAAAAATGTACAGAACCAGACCAAATGCTACAGGACTAATAAATAATTCTGTTTCTTGGGGAAAGCTGAACTTCTGCAGGAACCTGTGTTCTTTGCCATTTAAATTATGCAGAGGGATCACAGCAAGAAACCTCCAGAAATAACCACAGTTTTGACAGAATCTGGGCTGCAGGATGGAGATTCCCATAAATCCAACGGGTGATTTGTTGTACAGAGGGAATAAAACACACCAAGTGCAACTGTGCACAGTCTGTGCTTGCAGCCTTCCTTGATGATCAGAACACCACACACCTCTACAAGAACACGTCACAGAAACAAATCAGTAAATATAAAATCAGGTCACATCTTGGCCTGAATGGCAAAAATTTGGCTTTGACACCTTATCACATAAAGGGCTGCTAAAAAAAATCTGCATTAATTTTTATTTTTATCTAATCTAATCACTTTGTGATTTAATGGCTCACAAAGTGATTCTAGCAGTGCTGTGGAAATAACTCTCCAGAATCACAAAATCACAGACTGGTTTGGGTTGGAAGGAACCTTAAAGATCATCTCATTCCAGTTCCCTGCCAACAAGAATGGGAGAAAACTCCAATCCCAGCGACAGGAATGTCTGAACTCAGTTAGGCACAATACCTGCTGCCCTTCAGTCACATGAGAGCAGGCACAATACTGGCTGTGTTCTACTTACCACTCACAGCCAAGCTCCAGAGAACGGCACAGCAAGAGAAGCAGATCTGGTCATTATGAAGAAAACGTCTTAAAATTGACAGAAGGTCTGGAATGATTCCAGCTTTCCTGAGATTCTCCGCAGCTACTTCTGAAAACCACAGAAATTCTATAGAACCCGGTATTTTTGTCTCACTCACTGGCCTCGAAACAGGCAGCGCTAAACGTATTTAAACTGAGAGAACAAACCGGTAACATGAGCCCATCAGCTGGACAAAAGAAAGCAAGAGCACACACCGAATTCTTTAACAAGATGCACTTAACCCAGCTGATCCTTTCAAATGGATGTCTGCCCATCCTTTTTCCTCACAGACTTTAAACTCACCGAGCAGGAAAGGAACCGAGGGGGTGTAAATTACAATTTTTCACCTGTTTCCATTTTAACGATTCAAACCAAGCTTCAGAATTAGGAAACGCTGGATAAAAATAGTTTGGTCTCACACATGACTTTTTGTAATAATTTTTTTTAAGGTTACACCCTTGCTGCTAAATCCTTCTGTAACCATTTCTAAAAACAGTCTTTGATGACTGTTGAACTGACACTGAAAACAACTAAAAATACTACAAATATTTAGCAATTACAAGTTCAGAAGGAAACAAAGCAGAAGAACTAGGTAGAATGGTTTCCATTCATCATGGCACAGTCCAAAATAGGATTCAGGTTCTATGCCCTCATTATCTCAAGCACCACTATTTGCAGAGTTTGTACTTGCTTCCAAACCAAGAGGAAATACAGAATTGTATCTATTAGAGGGGTCCTGTAAGTCCCTGAAGCCTCAGCATTGTATATCATACTTTCAGGGGTGTTCTCTTATCAATATCTGGTCAATCTTACCAATATTACCACTATTAAACTAATACATGCCCACAGATATCTACAACTCTCAGTGAAGCCACCATTTCTGCATTGTATCTTGGATTTGTTTCAGAAAACAAAAATAAATTAATATTCCCCAAAGAATGAGCAAGGTGACCCACCACTGGCTGAAACCATCATCAATAATGTGCAGAGTGATGACAGGAACTCTTCATTCTCAGAGTGTTTTCTCACTGTGTCTAACAGGCAGCTGGCCACGCACTCATCCAGGGCCATCATCACCCCGTGTTCCAGAGCTGTCACCACAAACATTGGAATAGAACAAAGATTTCAGTGGGTTTGAATGAAATCTGAACCCTCCTGCCCTGCTGTCAGCATAGCAAAACATTCAATTAACAGCACTACTTCACATAAAATAAGCAAAAGTTACTTTAAACTTTCATTTTCTGCAAGTCAATTCTCAGTATTTTTAAGCTTGTGTCATTATCAGGTTGTTTTGGGTAAATTGCCGTGAAAGTGACAGCAAGGACCACACAGGAGACCCAAAACCACTTTTATGGTTTCAAATGTAAATACCAAAACAGTGAGTCTTTTATTTATGCACTCTGGTAACACCCTACATAACATGAAAACAAACTTGGTTGGACAAGATCAGTATCTATATTTAAAATTAAGTCTTAACACACAATTCCTGTATGCCAGTCCTGAAGGAAGGCCACAAGAATCCAGAAAGCTGCTTAACTTCCTTTAGTTCTTTACATTCATCCCCTAAAATCATTACTGAACCCATTATCTGCTCCATTAATCTTTACACGACCCAGCAGAAGGAGGAAGTCTTGTAATTGTACCTTGACTAAGAATTTCAAGCAGTAAAGTGCAGCCTTCTACTTGTAAGTCCAGAGAATCTATGTGAGTCTTCATGGCACCAGTGATCACTTCTGTGCATTTTAGCAGACAGGGGAATGCTGTGGGGAAAAGAAATTGTTTGAGACGAGGTTCTTGAATCAAAGAGAACAAAACAGAGTGATTTTTTTTAATCTGTGTGGAAAATATCTCCTATTTAAGACAGCTGAAGGCTGTGCCAGCCAAGTGTAGCCAACACTGGAATGCAGCAAGTGCTGGGGTGCAGGGAATGCCAAGCCATGCAGTTCAGAATCTGCAGAGCAAAGTGTTTCACCCCAACTCCTATTTCCAGGAACACTTGGAGCTTTCAGAATACCCCATACAGCTACTCAGTGTACCCACAAATATGTGATAAATGATGAGGAAAACTGGATGGTTTTTAGGGGTCCATTTTGAGCACTTGTGAAGCTGAGAGCATCACTCAGTCATGGTGCAGTAGTGCCAAACAAGCCAGATGTGAGCACAGCCTCGTGTTGCTGTCACCAGGACTGGATGAGAATCCCACAGATTCATTTTGTTATTTACAACCAAAACCCACTGGATTACCAAGTAAAGCTTTCTTAAGTTGAAGATAAAGGTAAGTCTAATGAAAAACCAAATTATTCTTTTTCTTTATCAATTAAAGCTATGAATAACCCTAAGTTTTAACATCATAAGCCAATCCCAGCACTAAAGTGCTGTCAAAGGACAGAGCATTTTACAACTGATTTAACACAGTGCTTTGAACTATTAACCTTGATCTGAAAGTTTCATTTGAAAAATGTGCAGTTTCTGGGAGAAAGTAGACAGCTTTCACCCTCACAGCTTTGCAAGACACACGGGAATTAGCCAGGTGTAGCTTCCTTTTGCTCTGCCAGCCTTGCAGCCCCAGGAATTACCCCCAAGTCATTCCAGGACTTGTGGAAATCACCTTCCTCAAATGTCAGTCTGTTGCCAATTTAAATATCACTTTTTTTTTTTTTTTTCCAGTGCCCATTTTTCTTATCCAGTAGAACACCTCTGCTGGTTAACAAAAGCATGTACAGAACAAGAACCAACACAATCCTATCAGCTACTGGCCTGGAGAAATAGGAAGAGAGGAATTTCATTTTCATTTATTGACATTAGAAATTTTTCCTCTTCCTATTATCTCAAAGTGTAAGGAAGGAGCAGAATAAATAAATAAATTGATCAAATAGTGCCTTACCACTTTTATCCTTTACAAAGCTGGCAAGGTGCTGAATGCCTTTAGCCTGGACTTCTTCAATATCCCAGGAAGCCTGCATGAAGTCTAAGAAACCAAGGAAATTCTTCTAACCATTCCACACAAACACAAAGCACTCCAATTGTCTGTGTTTTGTGCTAGATGTGAATTCATATGAATGAAAATAGTGAAATTTGGGATTGTTGAAAAAGGACTGTTGATTGTTTTCCCTCAACTCATCAAACATTTCACTATTACAAAGTGTGATGATTCACAATGTATTTGGCATTATATATATATATATATATTTGGGGACCTGTTGGAATATTAAATCACAGCAGGAACAGGAGCTTTAAATGCATTATTCCAATAGACTTTTCAGATTAAAAGAACATCTTCCTTTACTTAGAAGGAAAATGATGGAGCAGATCCTTTGTAGCATAAATTGGCAAATACGTTACAATGCAAACAAAGTGGAGCTCCCAAATCTTCTGAGGAATGACCTCTGACCCTGCTTAACTTTTGCAGTAGGAATGGCTGAGAATCTTAGGAGTTTAGAGAAAAGGCTCTGTAGTGATCCTTGCTCCAAAGAGGATTCCATTTTATTTCAGGTAAAATGAGTGTCCAAGAATTTATTTCCAGGTAGAATCCATCCTGACTGGAAGGGTCTATTTCCTATGAAAATCACCTTGACATTAATCTTATTCTCCTTATTACCTAGAACACTTTCAACTCCTCCCTGAAAGAGCACATCTGTTACTATGGGAGACACAGACTTCTTCAGTTTTATTGAGGTGTCACCAGCAAAAGCCAGGCATTTCCCAATAAATGGAACAGTGACCAGATCCCTAGAATTTTGAGAGACAAAGGCAGCACCAGTGTTAGAACTGGTAAGGTAAAAAAGAATATCTACTGGCATTGTTTAATTTTTATATTAAAAAAATCTAATATTACTTCTAGACTAGATTATTTTTGACAGAACTTAAAACAATTTACTTCAAAACAACTAATGAAAGAGCTCACACTGTACAAGCCACACTTAGGTGTCAAGTTCAGGCTCATAAAATTGTGTATAACATGAATTTGTAATATAACTGCAAAAAGGGACACCTGTGCATATCAGTGTCCACTCTGAATGAACATCAAGTCTTTAATAACTCAATTTGTTGAGGCAGGAGGATAAGCAATGTTAACTCAACCCTTTCCAACAGCAGCTAACATTCCCAATTTGTGTGTGTAGGAGGGGTTTAGGACAAAATCAATAAAGGGAATGCAGCCAGAACTCACCTTGCTGTGGGTCTCATGCCGGGCTCAATCTGTAGCATCATCAGTAAAATTGGAAAGAAAGGCAAATAGCTGCTTTCTCCATCCTGCATCAGTGTCAGGACTCCCTCAAGGCAGCTGCTGTCCCCTCTGATATCCTGCAGTAAGGAAGTTATCTCTTCTGCCTGGGAAGAGCACAGTGTCAGACAGCTCTCACAAATTCATTTACAGATATCCTGGTGAGCCCAGGACCCTTTAAATCCCTTATAAATCACTCTTACACACATTCAGAACAAGGCAGCTCATCATATCAAGGAGGACACAGCCCAGAGACCAGATGTCAGATTTCTCAGTAAAAGAAAACCCAAATGTTTCTGGAGCCATCCAAGACTTGCTGTCTGCAGAAACAAGAATCACAGGGTGACATTGCTGGCATTGTGCTTCCAAAGACCACAAAACACACTGTAAACTAAAGAACAATTTTCTAAGATGTTTCTGAGTATAAAGCTAAAAGGGATTCCAACTGTTTTGGTTGCAGAGCTCAGAGTCACAGACGTATCTGTAATTTTCACTTGTAAACACAATTAATGCTGCAGACAACTGCCTGTGAAAATCCTATTTAGAAGACAAATAGTCTCATGCAGAGAAAGGAGAGGGAAGATAACTTTTTCCTCTTTCCTAATTTTTCTCTGAGGACTAAAAACATCCACCACAACCAAATCTTTTAAAAATACAATAGGAAAAAACAAATACCTACCTTTTTCCACTCTTATTCTCCACTTCAGCTCATCTTTCATAAGTGTTTCAGTACTGAAGTCACTAAGCATGAAGGATGCTCCACCAGTCACAAGGATGTTTGATGGCTTGAGATTTCTGCAACACAAATATTTTCTGTCAGCCTGTGAAATTAGAGTCTAATTACATATCATTACAAATCTCCTGCATCTTTAGCCCTCAGAAGGGTTGGGTTGATATTTGTGGTGGGTTTTCTGGGGGGGGGCAGGGGGGTGGGGGATTGGTTTGGACATTTTTTGTTTGTGTTTTGTTGGGGTTTTTTTAATATACAAGTGATAATCAACCAAAATACAATTATTTTCTTCTTTAAATGCTTTAAAATTTGTGCTTGTGACACAAATTGATCTGAGCATGGAATGCAAGGGTTGTCTCTTATTCAGATACACAAAGTAAACTTTGTCCATCACAGCCACCAAAATGTGAGCATTTACAGAGATGGGCAATTTTTAACATTCAAAAAAACAAGAGCTAATACCTCAGTCAAATGAATATTCCAGACAAAACTCAGGAAGTAGGTAACTTCAGAAGTAAAAGAAAACTAATCTAAAGTCTGGAATTTCTACTCCCTACTTCTCCTCTTGGAAGAGTAAAAATCCCTGCCTCTGAGCACTGTGCTGAACCAACACTGCAAAGAACAAGGGCCTGTCAGACAAAGAGAATGAGATTTCTGCTCACCTGTGCCAAATATTTTGTTTGTGTATGTAAAACAAAGCATCCACCATCTGTCCCAGGAACTTCTGAACCACCTGTGGAGAGAAATAGACATGAAAGTGTCACACAAAGACAGTAACTTTCAAATATCTTTCAGAAGAGAGTTTCCAAAACCACCCTCCCGTGCTTTGAAGACTTTAGGGAGGATTTTCAGAAAGAAGGAATACCACAAAAGCAACAAGTCTTTCAGTTCAAACAGGTGCCTCTTCTGTACTTTTTACCATGTCTGTTATCTTTTCTGACTTCTGCCTCTTTTCCTCGATTAGACCTGAAAGATCTCCTTGCCCTGAGTGCTGCATTACCAGGCAGAGGAACGGAGATGAGACCTGTAATAAAACATTACACCAAAATTGCTTAATTGTTTGCAGGTAAGAAAGACAAAACCAAACTGGTGGGTGTGATGTTCACAGTACAAAAGGGTTCTGAGATGATTATTCCCTCACAGAAGAGATAATATTTAATTTCTTTCATTAAAAATACAGCATGCTCATTGTTTTAGCAAATGAAACAAACCACCACTATCAAGCATCTTATCTGAAGCTGTATGGGATGATTCAAATCAATTATACATCCACGAAACCATCAAAGATTCTGTTCAAGCACTGAAGAAAACCTGCAAATAAATAAGTCAGGGCTTTCAGCTTCTTATGATCCCCTATAGAAAGGTTTTCATGCAGGCATGAAAATCTGAATTGCTCACTAATTCCCATCAGAATCTGGGAGTCTGCCATGTGATGGATTCCAACAAATACATATTCACGTCTTTTTAGTGTGTTCATTCAGGAGTCAAAAAAACCCAGGCTTGTTTGAAACCAAATAACCTTCTTTTTTAGCATCTCACCCCAATGACCCCAAATTTAAATCTGTGAATATGCTTATGTGCCTAGAACATAAGCCACACATTCCAGTTTAACCAATCCTGTTCCATTCTCACCTCGTTATTCCAAGTCACAAACAATTCCTTGTAAGTACAGATGTGTGAATGGCGGAGTTTTAGCAAATCCATTGCCTGCATAGAATAAAAAAAAAAGATAAAATAGAGAGCTTTCTATAGCAGTCCTTCCCTTTAACAGGACCTTAAATAACACCCTAAGCCAGTTCCTGACTTGTTCATGTCACATTTCTCATCAAACTTCTCCAAAGCACCAGCTCTGTTAAATATTTGCATCCACAAGTGTGGAAAGAAGGAAAATATTTCACTCAGACTCTACTCAGTGCTGCAACAGCCTTGACAGATCCAAGGATATAAACTGATCCACAGGGGGATGATGTGTGAACAACCCCCTTCTTCAGTTCCTAACATCCAAACCTGAAAACACATCTTAGAATACAAGTCAGGACGATTTTTCAAGTGCAGCCATTATTTCCTGTAACCTCCATGCAAGCTCAAGCCTCAGCAAATACAATGACACAAGAGGTTTTTACCTCCTTGAAGGTGGTTTCCGTGTAGGGCTCTAACAAATCCTAATCACTTCAGCAAATTTGCTGATTATGTGGAAGATAAAAAGAACTCAAGTTACTCTTCTGTAGTTGTGTTTGTGGCTGTGCAGACACAACAGAAAAACTAAAAAGAGCCACGCTCCCAGAGAGCACAACTGCATTTATTTCAATAGATGGATTTCAATATTTATTTCAACTGAAAAATTGGATCAAGTTTTACTGGTAATGCCACGTTTGGTACAGAAAGAGGTCACCTCTCTGACCAGGATAAAATATCTGCAGAGACATCTCTTGTCACTCTTTTCCAACTCCAGATGCTGTGTGTAGTGGGCACTGTGAGACTCATCCATCATGTGCTATTCCACATATTTCATTGCAACCATTTTTGGTATTTTAAGAGTATTTCTGATGCTTCTTACTCGAGGCATTGCAACAAATTTGCACCAAAAAAAAAAAAAAAGTGCAACAAACAGAGAAAACCAGTCAAATCATTCACATTAAAAAAGTCCAACTCTGAGAAATGAGCATATCATTAAATATGTTCTCTAGACATTGAGTTATTAATAATAAACTAAAACAGACCAAGGTTCTCCTTCAGCTTAAAGGCCAAAAGCATGAGTTTTGCCTTGGCTTCACAAAACAAATAAAAACTCTAAGAAAGGACTATTCTCCAAGAAGAATTGTCCATTTGAATTTACATATCCAAAAATAACAACAATTAATACAAAATCCTGGCCTGAGCCCAAGCAGAGGGCAGAGAGCACACCCCACAAACAGTCCTACCTGATTTACTTATTATTTACTCAGCTAATCCTTGTAGATAAAAGACTTGTTTCTATTAAGACTTTGGTCTTTGTAAGTGAAGTAGTAAAGAAAAGACTGCACCAATACCTCCTTCAAGGCCACATTTGCTTGGTGTTGGTCAATGCATTCAACCTGCACCAAACAAAAGACAAGGATGAGACTGTAAAAGAAACACAGGGGAACTTCAAGCCAGAACACTGTTGTCACGGTGACTGGACTGGAAATTCTGTGTGAGGTGACACAAATTTTCAATGCTAGCTCAAATCTGTAATGTTTGGGGCAGTTTTGGCGTCAGGAGATAGGTAAAACAGAGTTGTAAATGAGTGTGTGGTAGCCAGGGCTTCTCCCACACTGTCAGGGCTGCAGGGAGCTGAGGTGAGAACACTGAGGGGACCTACCTAGGCTGCTGCCCTTTCCCCACTTTGAGCCTCAGCATTCCAGTAAACTGATCTGAATCTCCCATTTTCCCAAAAAGCAGCACAATAACGAGCAAGCCTACTCTTTCACAGCAGCTGAGCTGCCCAGCCTGTGTCTCCTGTTATGATCACGGTGCCCCTGGAGAAAACAAACATGCCAAACTCTTGTTTTCCTAGCAACCACCTCCTCACCTGCTTTATTGCATATTTCTTCTGGACACCCTCATCTGTTTTCAGCCGAGCTGCCAGCATGGTGTCCAGTGCCCCGGGCTGGAGCTGCTCCAGCACCTGCAGGCACAGGAGACCCCCAGAGCACCTGCTCAGCTAGGGCAGAACATCTGAGGCAAAAACCCCTTCCACTCGCTTCCCCATGGAAAGCTTCCACACAGGGAAGGCCTCCAGCTCCCCATGGCAGGACTAGGGGCACACCCACCTTCACCCCAACTCCTGACTGGGACACAGGCCTTCCCCTCCCTCCCCTTCAGGGCATCCCCTGCGCTGAGAGCACCCCCAGGGCGATCCACAGCCCCTCCAGGACCATGTAACCCCCCCAGGCCCACTCAACTCCCCCTCCCACGGTTGTGTGCTGCTCCCAGGGGTACCCACGCCCCTTCCCCAGGGCCATGTCCCCTCATAAACCCCTCCAGCACCACTAAACCCGCTCAGAGCCACTTACGGCATGTCCCTAAAGGGACCTGTACCCACAGTCCCTGCCCAGGGAACATGCCCCTCCTCAGGGCCATGCACCCCACATTGACACCTCCAGCACCATCTACCCCCCCACAACGCTGCAGCCACGCGCTTATTGCCGAGCAGAGCCTAAGCCTGGCAGCAGCACCTCATATTTCTCCATGGCGGGGGCACAGCCTGGCCTCCCACCGGGGACTGCGGGGCGGCAGCCCCGAGGGAATGAGAGACCCCCCCCCCCGCCACGCAGGAGCGGGGCCGGGGGCGCGGCCCCTTTAAGAGCGCTGAGGGGCGTGTCGGGGGCGTGTCCCGGCGGGGAGGCCCCGCCCCCCGCGCGCCGGCGCGGCGGCGCCTTCAAGGCCCGGCCCGTCCGACGTGGCAGCGCCTGCACCGAGCGCGGCCCGGCCCCGCCACCGCCCCGCCCGCCCAGAGCCAGCCCGGGCCCCGCCATGGGCCACAACGACATTATGAACACCGCCGAGGACTTCGCCGACCAGGTGGGTGCCCGCTCGCCTTCCCCCCCACGCCTGCCCGGCAGCCTTTGTGCGCCGGGGCCACGCTGAGGGGCCCGGCCGAGCCAGTCCGGGATGGCGGCGGGGTCGCTGCCGCCTCGGGGCCGCGCTGTGGC
Source organism: Corvus kubaryi (assembly GCF_017639235.1). Taxonomy (NCBI): domain Eukaryota; kingdom Metazoa; phylum Chordata; class Aves; order Passeriformes; family Corvidae; genus Corvus; species Corvus kubaryi. The sequence continues at coordinate 6,785,109 of NW_024582065.1, read as the reverse complement.
GGGGCGGGGGGTTTATGGAGTTATAGAGTCATGGAGTGGTTTGGGCTGGAAGGGATCCTAAGGATTGTCTCCTTCCAACCCGTGCCATGAGCGGGGACACCTTCCACTATCCCAGGGTGCTTCAAGCCCTGTCCAAGTGGCCTTGGGCACTTTCAGGGATGGGGCAGCCACAGCTTCTCTGGGCAACCTGTGCCAGGGCCTCACCACCCCCACAGGGAGGAATTTCTTTCCAATATCCGCCCTAGATTTCCCCTCTTTCGATTTGTGCCCATTCTACTTTGCCTTCTCACTACATGTTCTTGGAAGTAGTCCGTCTGTGTCTTTCCTGTAAGTTTCCTGTAAGTTACCTCCGAGGGGACCCCGGGCCCGGCTCCCACCGCCGCAGGCCCAGCGGCCGCCCGTGCCCTCGAGTGAGCGCCCGAGCCTCTCGTACAGCGAGTTCTCCTTGGGGACAGGGCTTCTCCCAGGAGGGATTAAGTGGAAGGAGAGCAGGAGCCGTCACGGCTGGTGAGTAGGGCACGGAGGGGTGTGGGGACCCAGTGTGAGCTGGCAGGGATGGGACAGTGACCGGGTTATCCAACCTGGTAGGGTTAGGTAGGATATTAGGAAGAAATTCTTCCCTGTGAGGGGGGTGAGGCCTCGGTACAGGGTGCCCAGAGCAGCTGTGGCTGCCCCTGGATCCCTGGCAGTGTCCAAGGCCAGGCTGGATGGAGCTGGGAGCAACCTGGGACAGGGAAAGGTTTCTTTGCCCATGGCAGGGGGTTGGAACGAGATGAGCTTTAGGGTCTTTCCAACCCAAACCATTCTGTGATTTCGTGAAATCCTGACCCGTGTCTGGAAGCCCAAACTGGAAAAGGTTGGTCAGCACTGTGGTGCTGTGCTCAGGATTGGGGCAAAAGGAAAGCAAACAAGCTGATGTTGTTTTGTAAACCTTCTTACGTTTATTTCAGTGGAGGCCCGAGTGATTTCTCTCTTAAATAGAAGTTTGTGATCTCTAACAATGTGTGACAACAGGAATATTTTGAGTGTAAGTAGTTGCACTGCTGGGGATGGTGTTGCAAAGATCTTCACAGTCATGGTGATTCATCTAATCGACAATAAGAGGCAGCGAGTAATCATATTCAGCAAATTGGCTGGAAAATCTGATTCTGCCTGGTTCTACAACTGCTGTGATTTAGTGTGAGTTGTGTGGTGCACGATAAAACGTCACAGCTCTGAGGGGGCTGTGCTGCCTCTGTCTTTCACTGATTTCACTGGGAAAACCTGTTCTGCACTTCCTCCCCACCCCCAGATGGAAGAAGGAAGACTTGATTTAGAGACAGAGCTTCCTGTGGTGTGTGGAATACTCAGTTTAAGGGATGTCTGGATTATCTTGGTCATTCTCTGTTTACCTTGTCCTCTTGCTCCTTTTAGAGGAGAAAGTAAACCATCACTGCAGTGTTCACATTACTTGCCAAAATTTGCAACGCTCGTCCTGACCTTTTTATAACACCTCTCTATTTATTCCTGTGGGGTTATTTCTAGATGTCTTTAACACCCCTTTTTTCACTCTGCTGAAAGCTCTTTTGTCCAGCTTAAATGTAGTTTGCCTCCTCCTGAAGTGAGTTTTAAATGGGACAAATCTACTTGTGCTTGGCCACATCCTGTTTAAAGATGAGTCTTGCCTTTAGCTGCAGAATTTGGAGTTTTGCTACTCTTACCATCAGATTGCAAAACAATTTTTATGGTGTTCTGAGTAATAACTCCTGTGTTAATTCTGCCTTGTAGCTCAGTCAGAACCTTCGAGTACTGTCTGTGCTGCTAAAGCTTAGTGTCACACCAATGTAGGAGTGACTTGCTAAACACTAACCTTTGGTATATATTGTGAAGTTAACACTTGGCATTACATGAGCTGTTAGTTCATCTTGGATTTAAAAAAGTGCTTGGAACATTTGGACTGAAATTGTGTTGAAACTCCCCTGGTGGAGGCTGGACAATGGCTGTTCTGGGAGCTGAATGCATTCTCAGTGATGTTCTTGCTTTTTCCACTCTCTGTACTAGTGCTCAACACATAATGAGTCTTAATTTCTGTAGTATAAAAACCCTGTGGGAGAATGTTATAGCTAATTCCACGGCTTATCAGGAAATCCTGAATGTCTCTTACAAAAGCAAGAATAATCTGTTCCTTAAATTCAAACAGTAACGCTTAGCTTTTCTCAGATACTGTAATTTCCCTTTGAATTAGCAAATTATGCCCTAGATGCCAAGATACTCAGCAGTAATAAGTGGCTCTTAATCCAGAGGTGAACTAGTGCACTGTCTTACAGGCAGCTAAGCTTGCCAGACAGCCAGTTGTCAGTGAAAGGGCTTGTCCTACTTCTCCCAAGGCTACATTCCCCTTTTCTCTCTCACCATTGAACTGGGGAGCTGAACTGGCAGGGAAAAAAATTGAGGATTTCTGGTTTTTTCACTTGGTTCAGTTATCTCTGTGTTTAGGTCGAGTGAGGAGCAGTACTGGGGATGGGATTGCTGGTAATAGGCTGCTCTGAGCTGTAAGGAATTCCCAAGGACTGCAGTGGAGGAGACATTGTAACACCAGCCCAATGTTGTTAATTAAATAATTTACATACTCGGAAATTAAGCCCATTTTTAGTGATTTTTGTTAAAATATTACATGGTAACCCCTTCAGTGCAGCCATCATGTACTGAAAATAGCTGTATCTGGGGCCTGCATGGAGTGTTTAGGACTGTCTTTCCTTTGTAATCCCTTCCTAAGAGGGAGCAGATCTCAGGCAACTTTCCTAATGTCTGTAATAATCTTTAGGAATAAATCCTTAGGAATGTGGGTGCTTGGTATTTCTGCTGTTCAAAAAAAAAAAAAAAAGATTCACGGACAAAAATGCAAGGAGACTATTGAGTCATTGTACAGCAGTGAGAGGGCTGCAAGGGAGAGCCAGACTGGGGGGGTTTATTTAATTTTCCAAGATAAATGCTGATGTATCTTGTCCAGATAAATGTGATATAGAATCACAGAACCATTTGGGTTGGGAGGGACCTTAAAAGCCCATCTTGTTCCAGCCGCTGCTGTGAGCAGGGACACCTTCCACTATCCCAGGTTGCTCCAAGCCCTGTCCAGCCTGGCCTCGGACACTTCCAGGGATGAGTCAGCCACAGCTTCTCTGGGCACCCTGTGCCAGGGCCTCAGCACCCTCACAGGGAAGAATTTCTCCCTAACATTTAGCTTACGTTTCCCCTCTTTCAGTTTGAACCCCTATTTCTTGTCCTTAATATCCTATTTTGCAGAAAATGGAAGGGAGAAGAAAACATTTCATTGTTAATCTGAACTTTGTCTGTTATATTAAAATAACTGAATTTAGAAATGTTCTCTAGAGCTTCGTGGTGACAGTGCACTGATTGTTTATCATTATCAGCCAAATAGCCTGTTCTGGTTAGGCTGGGGAAAAATCTTCCCATGAACAGTGATAATAAAATGCAATAAGTTACTAAAAGTACCACTGAAAAGGTTTCATTAATAAATAGCCTTTTGGGAAAGGGAATTGGTATAAAGCACACTTCAGAAGGGAAAAGCTTTGAGAAATCTTCCTGCAATTAAAAACTTGATTAATATTGCTGGCAATGCTCTAGTGGGTCAGAGCCCTCATCCTGCCTTTGGAAATAAACGGGAAAGCCTGTTCCCAGTTTTTACAGCACTTTGTAGGCATTGGGCTAATGAATGTAATGGCTGTTGCTGTCCCTGTGATTTTTGGGTGGGATCTCTTTGAGTGAATATATCCAGGTTGGTGAAAGGAAGGGATTTTTCTCTCTGCCATTGGATTGAGCATCCTCTTCCAGGTAAGATCAGTGGTGTCCCAGGCTGCTGGAGGTATTTGTTCTCCCAGAACCAAGCAATCCCTTAAAAGTATACAAGATATTTTGGATATGCTTTATCAGAAGCTCTAGACTAATAATGCTGTGCAGCTCAGGAGGGTTTCTGTGTAGATGAGCAATGTGCCGTTCCTCACCATGGTCACAACTTCCCTGATCCAAGAATACACAGGAAAAGGCTTCTGTGCTTGGACAGGACATACCTGCAAAAATTCCCAACTCATGTCCATTTATTGGACTTTAAATACCTGTAATTGTACCATTGTATATACACTTTTATCAGAGTGGACTTCTGGCAAATTTGAAACTATTGGAGGTGGGGTCAAAATGAATCACTTTATTGCCTCTTTCTTGGTCAGTTTTTATGGGTTTGAATGTTTCAGTCTTCCTTTAGAAAAATGGGGGGTTGAGCAGAGCTTTAATTATGGGATCCCTGGATCTTCTTGTACATCCTTGGTTGTTAAACTTAAAGGAGCCTTTAAATCTATCTTTGCCTTTCTAATCCCATTAGAGGGGGAAGTGGCAACACAAAGCCCCTCTGGCATATGTCAGTAACGTGGCTGCCAACACAGAACCAGCTGTTCTTCTTTAAAATAGTTTTATTTAGCATTCTCTTGTCTTTTCTCACAATGTTTCACCTCTTCCAAGGATGGGAGGAGAGCAGTTGATGCAAAGCCCAGAGCAGAAAAAGCCATGCAGTTATTTGATGTCGTGAGTTTAATGCTGCTACCTCCATCAGTGCAAACAGTTTGGATTAGGATGTGTTGTGCTCAGTGCAGGGTGTGTTTCAGGTCCCCTTCCTTAGCTGCAGATACTGAACTGCAGCCACCAAGTTTCCCATTATCTGTCTGTGTGAATCTTAAAGGAAGTGGGCTCAGGATGCAGCTTTTGAGCCACATGGTGCTTGTGCAGGGACCAACCCAGGGTGACTGGTGCTATTCATTCAGTCCCACTGCTGTGGCTCTCATGTTTCTTGTAATTTATTCCATCTTTAGTTAAATTACTTGAGTGATTTACACCCAGATCCTCTAATTGTAAAATCACTTGATGCCTGTTACATTCTCTTCCTGTAGTTGTGTTGTAGCTGTTTTCCTTTCTCTCTGGATCTCCTGGTTCCTTTGGCTTGGATTTTTGTTCCCACAGGCTGTTTCTGAAGCTTATTTGAGCTTGCTGTGTACAGGAGGCTCAACTTGAGTGCAGCTCCAGGAGCTGTGGGTGTCCAGGGATGATGTGTGTGCCATGAGGTTGCTTAGTGCTGGAGCTGCCGTAGGCTGCAGCCTCTCTGACTTGTCTGGAGCCCATTGGATGTGTGCACTCGTGTTTAATGGCCGGTGTTAAATTTCCTCTGTATGCCAAGAGAACAGGTAAATGTTAAGTGTCTTCTTGGATACTTCACCTGGGCTGTTCAGGGTTGTTTGGTTCCAGGGGAGAGGAAAATGAGGTCAGCACCCGTGACCCACTTCAAAACAGGAAAGATGGGGCTTGGAGGAAGATATTCTCTATTATTTGTTGCTTTTTTCAGCCTTTCCACAGCACTGTTTTTATCCTTTCCTTACAGATTCCCAGCACTTACCTTCTTTCATTTCTTTCTAGACCAAAGTTGCTTGTTCTGTATCTTACAAATGACTTCTGGCTTGTAAGAACTTCATTCTTAGTATTCCTCAGCAAGTTTCCTGAACCTCACAGTGAAACCCAGGAGGGAGGAAAGCTGTAAACCAAGATGTGTGTCTCATTCAGTGAGTGACAAAGATCAGAAATTCTCTTCTGACTCATTCATCCAACTGTTGACATGGCTGAAAAAAGCCTGAAGTGGCAGCCTGGAGGCAGAGTACAGCTGCACTTAAAATGCACTTGATTAAGGTGAATTTTGACCCTTAGACTCTGGATACAGGCAGTACAACAGTGCAGTTTGTTCCAATATTAACTATTTAATTGACTATTAAGCATGTTTGCTGACTTTTTTCTTGTGATAATCTATAGTTGCACAGTGAGTTAGGCTTGTCATTTGCGTAGTCTTTAGTATTGACTGACTGCTGCTGGCAGGAATAAACTGTCAGAAATGGCTTTTATCTCCTTCCTGGTGGAAGTCCCAATTAAGTAATAACCACTGCTGCCCAGACAAATAAACACTTGTCCTAACCTAGTGGCAGTAAGTTTTCCTGTGCACCCCACAGCCCTATAGAACATGACCCTCTAGAATCTGTTTGGCAGTTCTGTATTTGTTTCTTTAATTATTGCAATTGCAGAGCAGACTGCCCCAGGAGCCTGCAGGATGAAGGGGGCCCTGATACATCTTCCATTCCCCAAAACTAAAGCTCAGCATCTGTTGCATGATGATATCATTTCCTTTTAACCACTGCGCTGAACTGTGGCTGTAAATGTCTGTTTCCTTTCTGCAGAGGATGCTCCTTTTTTTGGAAGTAAGAATCTGCCTGGAGGATAGAGGGTGCAATTCCATGCAGTGGTCATGTAGATCTAAGATCTGCTGCTGCTGTTTTTCTGAGCTGTTGGAGGGAAGAAGCTTGGCAAAAAATTGTGTAATGTTTTCTAATTTGTACAGAACTTGTTTTCTATGAGCCTGGCTCCCTGAATCTGGGTTGTTCCAGGGTGGTGAGTGCTGGAGTATGTGGGTGGGAGCAGGATTGCCCTTTCAGCTCCTGGCTATCTGATAGTTGAGCTGTAACATGAAACCCTGAGATAGAGAAACTAAAACCAAGGTCAGCCTTCATTAGCAAGAGCTCCATCAAAGTACAGTTCCTGTTACACAGAAATGTGCTGCTGGATTCTGCTTGTTTCCAAGCTCTAGTCCAATGGAGAATGACAGGTTTCCCCTGCTGCTCCCAGTGGGTGAAGAAGCATTTCCTTAAATCCAAGTCCCAGTTTCTCTCGAAATGTTGGTGACCGTGAGTGCATGAGAACTGCTGACCTCAGTCTGTGGAGAGCAGGGCTCTGTTATCCCTGCAGTATCCCTTTTGCTGCCTTCCCTGCTAATGCCGTGTGTGCCCGTGCAGTTCCTGAGGGTGACGAAGCAGTACCTGCCCCACGTGGCCCGGCTGTGCCTGATCAGCACCTTCCTGGAGGATGGCATCCGCATGTGGTTCCAGTGGAGTGAACAGAGGGACTACATCGATGGCACGTGGAACTGTGGCTACTTCCTGGCCTCCATCTTTGTGTTCCTAAACCTCTTCGGGCAGCTGAGTAAGTGGCTCTGGGGCTGTTCAGGTGCATGGCAGAGCACTCCAGCGTGGCTGCAGCCCTGGCTCATGCAGGCACTGTGAATCGTGGCAGTGTGGGATGCCTCACTGATTTCCTAATAGCCCCTGACAGCTCAGAACTGATAGTACTACATGGGCTGAATGAAAAGAACTGTGAATTGACTTGCTCCAGCCTTTCCTGGAAGCAGTCGTGGAGAGTTTCTTGTGACACACTGCCTCTGAGTCAGAGATGCCAAGAATCCATCAGGACAATCTGGTTTCAGTTCTGTACATGCATCCATAAATACAAACCACACCCAGAGTTCTCTAAATTAAATACTCATGTTTTCTTAAATGGGGCAATGTTGAGACTTTCTAAGCCTCCTGTTTTTATGGGCATTCATCTCCCTGGCAAAGTCTTACCCTGGGGTGGGTGCACTTAAGCCTGAGTGAGGTGCTTGTGTCAGAAATTTTTCCAAAGCCTAGGAATCAAAATAATCCCAGAAGGGAGTGCTCTGCTATATGTGTGCTGGGTGGGCTCAGGCTATCAGAAATGGAGAGAGTTAAAATCCTTTTCTGTTTATATTATGTCCCTGATTTACTGTTCCTGATAGCCAATTTTTAAACTTGTGTCTGGATTTAGATTTTTTGCCCTCACTATTTTGTGTAGAGGGTCACCTTAATTTAATGCAGTTGCCAGTCCTCATGTCAAAGTGACGAAGGTTGTCAGTGCTTTTTGATGGAAGACTTGAGAAAGGTTTTGGGTTTTATCCTCTCAGGGAAAAGCAATACAACATGATGGCCCTAACAGTTACTTCATGAAAGAAAAAAAAAAGGGAAAATCCAAGTTAGCATTCCTGCAGCAGCTTTTCCAAGTGTAACTGTGTTCAATTTCCCCACCTCAGGTGGCTGTATCCTGGTGCTGAGTAGGAACTTTGTGCAATATGCCTGCTTTGGACTGTTTGGAATTATAGCATTACAGGTAGGAGGCTTAAATCTTCATCCCTTTGAAACTGTACCTTTCAAATCCCTCTTAGCCCCAGTATTCCCAACATGTTTAAATATAACTTGGAACCCTGGAATTTTTCTCCACCCTGGCCTAGTGCCAGTCCTTGATGGCATTGAACTATTTTGCTGCTTCTGTTCTCCTGATGTGCCCAATAGATGTAATTGCAATTAGTCAGCTTGGAGACATTCATTCAATACTTGACCTTGACCAATTTAGCAGAAGTAACTGGCAATTTACCTGGATGTCAGTTAATGAGCCAAATGTGGAACTTGCAGTTGCTTTGGCCTTCAGCTGTGTTCCCACCACAAAGGATCCTAGCTAGTAGCATCCTTCCCCTACCAAACCAGGGCATTTTGGGGCCCTAAAGCACAAATCAAATTCTGGCTTCCATTCCCTGTTTTACACAGACTCACTGGAGCATGCTGATGTAACCTACCTTGGTTCCCTCCCTGTGTTGTGTTTATAATTGAATTCTGCTATGGCTGATACAGACTTGAGATTATAACAGAAATTCAGAACTTCAGTGTCATTTCTATGGTGTTTTAACCTGTTTTATTCTTTGCCTAGACTATTGCATACAGCATTCTGTGGGACCTGAAGTTCTTGATGAGGTATGCCTGCTTCTGGAAGTTTTTATGGAAACAGAATGAAAACTGACACTTGGTGGCAGAGGAAATGATAGTTGTACATAGTATTTACTAGAAAGATTTTTACAAACGATGCATTTACATTAAACAAGAAATGACAGCACTTGAAAAATCAGGAGAGTCTGTGTTGAACTGTAGACAGCAGGCTCAGGAAGGCAAAGACTAATCCTAACCCACTAGGATCCAAGTGCTTTTGCTGCTAACCTGGCTGAGAGCTCATCCAACTGTCTACACTGGATCAGAGTTGCTTTTATTCCCTACGTGCCTAAGTAGCAACTCTGCTTCTGCATGACTGAAGCCATTTTCTGAGAAAACTACAGCATGCAGTCTCTGGAGTGGTTTCTGGGATTTTAAACCTCTTAACACCTTCCCTAAGGACAAGACAAGATTATAAACATGAGCTTTCCTGTCAGGCCCTGAGTGATGGTTTGCTGTTGCCTTTGCACCCCTCTGAGGGGAGGACAGCACAACAGCTACACTCTGGGCTTACTACAGCCCTGTCAATGTGTAACTTCTTAGCAGTGCTGCTGCTCTGTTTTCTCAAAGCAACCTCTGAACTACTTTGGCATATATGGCTAAACCTGAGGTACAGAATAACTTTAACACAACTAAATCTGTGTTGTAACAGCCACTGGAGCAACTCTACCTGAGTGGTGGGTGCTGGACTTCCCTGGAAGGCTGTGTTCCCACAGATCCTTGGTGTGCTCAGTGCTGCTGGGGCTGGGAAGTCTAACACAGATGAACACATCCCACAGTGCAGAGCAAGTCACTCCTCACTCTCACTCAGATCCTTATCAAAATTGTCAGATAAGATTTTACAGATATAGAAGAGTGCACGCTGTACTAAACTGCTTTTTTTTTTTTTTTTTTTTCCCCCCTCCTTTTTCCCCATTTCTGTAGGAATCTTGCCCTTGGGGGAGGCTTGCTGCTGCTTCTGGCTGAGTCCCGCTCGGAGGGGAAGAGCATGTTTGCTGGTGTCCCCACCATGAGGGAGAGCTCCCCAAAGCAGTACATGCAGCTGGGGGGGCGTGTGCTGCTCGTCCTCATGTTCATGACCCTGCTACACTTTGATATGAACTTCTTTTCTGTAAGTATCCCAGCATTAAAGTATGAGTTGAGCATCTAGAATGTAGTAGCAGTGCCTAGATGGCCTGCAGGATCTGCTCAATGCTTATTGAAATCTATAAATAAAATGAATACTTTAAAAAATGTTATTAGGTTGTCTGTGCCGTGACAGCTGAACTTATCCAAGCTCTGCTCTGATGTTGGTGTATGTGTTTAAGAACTGTGTAAGTAAATGGCTTTTTTCATGGCTTTTCCCCTTGCAGATTCTGCAGAACATTGTGGGCACAGCCCTGATTATCTTGGTGGCAATCGGCTTCAAGACTAAGCTGGCTGCCTTGACTCTGGTCATCTGGCTGTTTGGCATCAACATCTACTTCAATGCCTTCTGGACCATCCCAGTCTACAAGCCCATGCACGACTTCCTCAAATACGATTTCTTCCAGACCATGTCTGTCATTGGAGGGCTCCTCCTCGTGGTTGCACTGGGTCCCGGCGGAGTCTCCATGGATGAGAAGAAAAAAGAGTGGTAACAGGAATAGCAACACTTCTTGGGACATACTGTACTAAGTCCAGAACTGATTCTCTATGGATTCAACAAAAACTGCCAGCATTTTACACGTACATGCCCCCTTCCTATAAAAGGCACAGATGTTTTGAATTTTATTTACTGTGGCACCAGTAATACATTAGATAAAACCCTATTTCTTCAAGGAATGTTGCCTAGGCTTATTCTAACTTCCTAGATTTGGAACTAACCCAAGGAGCCTGCATTTTGCTGATGCTTCAGTGAATTGCAGTAGAAAGTTGCTGTCTGGAATGTAAGCAATGTCTTAAAATTTGCAGAAAGGTGAGCAGATACAGCTGGATCATTCAGTGTGCTGTTGGGTTGTAGCTATAACTAAAAAAGTGGATCCCCTTTCTTGCCCTCATCAAAGCTGTCTTGTGCATAACGAGTTCCATTGCTGGTTATAGCATTGCTTATCGAGGTGGAAAGCAGCATCTAAGAAAATCACTGTTATTTTGCTGCTCAGAGGCCTGTTATTCCCTTTTGTTTAGCAGGGAGAGGTCTTTCCTGCTCCTGAACAGAAGGCAGAAAAAACCCCTAAAAGTAGTTGTACCCCTTTCTGGGTAAGAAAAGGGGGAGAGTTTTCTAACATGTCCCAGTTCTGCCCTTGAGGGAACAAGAGAGAACCCTGTATTAAGCATGAATCCTGTACTGCTAATCAGATTTAAAGGAAGTGGGGGAGATAATCCTGAAGAGACAGAATGGTAGATTCTGTGGAAATTCTGTGCCAAAAGAATTCTTTATTCTACATTCTTTCCCCAAAGTTGCCCCTCCTGAACTCCCAAGAAGGGAGCCAAGTTGTGCTGCAGATTCCATAATAAAAGCTCCTTTCTGCTATTAACCAGTTTCCATCCATATATGCCCCAAATTCATATTTGAATTGCAGATTATTGGTGAAAATGTCTTGAGAATTACAGAAATTCCCCTTTTCTGTGCACTCAGTACTTGCCAGATGAGAGCAGTCAATCTCCTGATCTGTAGTCTTTGCTTCTTAGATTCACTTCTGTCAGTCTCTTGGCTGTAAAAGTCCCAGCTGACTGAAGAGCTGGGGTGCTGAGCTCTCCAGGACAGCCCCTTCTCTGCCATCTCAGACCACCCAGAGCTGTGCAGGGAGGAAATGTGGAAGTGGCCCCCGTTCCCAACTCTGCACACGGTTATAGCTGAGGAATGTGAGTGCAAAGCCTGGGCAGTGGAGAAGCAGCCAGGGATGGACCTTCCACGGGAGGGACTCGTGAGGGTGAGGAGAGGAAGGCCCTGTTTGGCCTCTCAGTGCCACGACCTCTGTGCCACGACCATGCTTAGTGCTGCTCAGAGGAGACGTTTTGTCCTCTCTTAGCTAGGTGTGAACCTGTTCCACTAGATTGTGGAGGAATTCTAGACAGCATGAGCCCTACCAACTTCCTACCATTACACTGATTCCTTGCACTGTTGTCTCCCCTGAGGAAGATGCTCAGCTCTTTGTTCAAGGAGGAATGCAGGTGAACATCTCCAGTGGGAGCTGTTCAGGGTCTCCTGATAAGGACACTCACCTGGACAGTTCAGTTAAACAGTTGCTTTTTAGCAGAGAAAACTGGGCTGAAAGAACTAATGAAAAATAGAAGAGCACTGTTGAAAGTTAAACCAGTGATTTCATCACCTTAAGGGGATAATAGCCTCTGTAAGGGCTGCTGCTGGAGGAAGCCAGTTGCTGTCCCAGAATAGTTAGGGTTGGAAGGGACCTCTGGAGATCATCTAGTCTAACTCCCATGTCCATATTGATGGGAGGCAAATTCAGCATTAAGGTCAGGTCACTGATGGCTTGCTTTCCAAGGAAGTTTTGCAAGAGAAGGGTTCCCTGTGCCTGACTCTTCCAGGCTGGACAAACTGGTCCTTTCAGTCACAGATCTGCAGCACAGGAGCCTTTCACTGTTTCACTGCAGGTCTTACAACGGTTCTAGACTGATCAGGCAGCCATTCCCAGATACCTGAACTGCTGTTGATGTTCATAGTATTTATAAATTACAGAAACTACTCCTGCAAGTAGCCCCTTGTCTTTCTCAACTTCCTTGTGTCCTGTCTAACTAAGGAGCTGGATGACTAGTCTGAAGAAAACTGACCAGTTTCCTCCGTGAAAATCAAGTCTCCTTTCCAACACAAGACCCTAGAAAAGGAACTGATGCTGTCCCCTGCAGCAGGACTACTTCAGTATTCCAGGGGCACAGTTAGGTGGAGGGCATTATCAGATACTTCTAGGCAGCACAATGTGCAGACTTACTGACTGTGAGTCCTGATGCAGAAGATTCTGGTTTCCTACCTACACTGCTGTACTTGTGCATCTCCCAGAAATCCAGTGACCTCTCCCCGTGGCTGAGAAGCTCTCACAAGCAGGATGTCAGCTACCAATTGGCTCTGCAAAGTGTTCTGGAATTCATTCTGAATATATTTTTGCTTTCTATGTGGGGAAAAAAAAAAAGAAATAAGTATAAATTCTCATTTTATGCTGTATTTTGTACCTTAGTTGTGTTTGAAAATGTTTTGATTTTTGAAAACAATCAAAATAAAACAATGGCATCTTTGTATCCACTTGGCGTGTGTGGCTGGTGATGCTCCACTGCAGAGCTGCTGTGCTTTCCTGCCTATCAAAAACCAGCTTTCTGTAAAAACCTGAGCTGCCTGGACTTGACTGCAGCAGACATCCTTCCCTTGCTGTGAGGCTGGCTTGAAGCTCTTGGAATATAACTTAATTCCACCCTATTATTCCCCTCCACACCTGTAACAGTTAACTGGAACGGGCAAACACTTCATCCTGTGCTCCCACTGGAATTGTTACACAAAAGGCTTCAGGCCAGGTATTTATCATAAAATTTATTTCCCATTGGTTGCCTTCTTGAAGTTTTTGGGTTTTCGATGATGGCTCTTGAATTTCTTCTTTAAAGGGCCTGTCTGTTTCTGTAGGGAAGAAAGTTAATCAGCTTATTTCCAACATCCTGCCTGAGACAGCTTAAAGATAAACTGAGTGTGATCTCCTTCAACAGCTAGAATGAGTCCAGCCCTGCTCATGGAGCCAGGATCCTGCAGCTCAGCAGCCCTTTCTGATGATTTCATTAGGTACAAACTGGCAGGCTCCCTGCAGCAATGAATCCAAACTTTATCCAGCCCTAACTTTCTAGTTTGACATAATTATAAAGGATCCAGCCCATTCCACAGTGCCTGCCTCAAAGGTTTATCCCTTTTTATGTATCTAACTCAGCAGGATCAGCGATGTCATGTAAGGCAGTGCCTCAGAAGGGGCAGGAAAAGGGTCTAGAGGGACTCTATGACTGCAAAAGGGCTGAATTTGTGTTTGTGTATAGGGAGGACAATTACAGAACCCACGTGACAAACATCAGCTTTCCTTCTGAGACAGTGTGGGGCAGGATCCCACCAAAGATGAGCTGTTTGTACAGGCAGGAACATCCCTCAGTACCGCAGCCAGGATAAATACTGCCTGGCAGGAATTTACACCTCGGGATGCAAGTCACTGTCTGGCACACAAGGAAAGTCTATTCTGAACAGCTTTGCACCTTCTGCTGGTTCCCAGACAGGAATAGCTGGAACTCCTACGGGATGGGATCCCAGCTCCACACCCCCTGCTGCTGCAGGCAGCGGCTTGACTCCCACCTTTCCTCTCTTGTTGTCAACTGCTCTGCTGCCATCCCTCCTTGCCCCGTGCTCTCCATTCACGTCTCCGTTCTGCTTGGCCTCGTCGTCCTCGCTGTCTGTCACGAAGTCATCCGTGCCCTTTGTGGTCTGTGGAGCTGATGGGTTCTTTTCGGGGAAGAGCGCAGCTAAAATACAAAGATTTAGCTCAAAATCAGTTCCCTGTGCACACAGGCTCTGCATCCCCTAACTTTAAAGATGATGTGCCAAGCTGCTTCCAGTCACCAGGCATGTATGTGTCACTACTGAAATACCTGGGAAATAAACACGTGGGTGTTTTATTGGAAATGTGCCTTGGTGCTCTTTCTATTCCCATTCCGGGAGCTTCAGCACAGGTGCTGCCATGTGTTACACCTCTGCTGCTGCAGCAAGGTGGATTTGCACCTCCAGATCTAAGGCAGCAGAACGGCCTGACCACCTTCTGTCAAGCACTTGCTGAGAAACAAACTGGAGATTTCTAAAGCAGCAAATCCCAGTGGATCTCATATCCCCTTCCCTCACACCTTGCATGATCCAACTCATTCTTACTTAGCATTAACTATTTCTTATTTAGTGGTGGTAAGCTTTTCCAAAACCCAAGGATCCCCAGCTGGATGAAGTCAGGTGCCTCTGGCACAGCAGCATCAGGCAGCAATTGTAAAGAAACCAGGAGAAAATTAACCAACCAACTCCCTGCAGGACATGGATGACACCAAGGTTCTCACTCACGTGGGTACAGGTCACTCATGCTGTCGTCTGTCTCCTCTCCATCCTCCTCGCTGGACTTCGGCTCCCAGAACTCCTCTTTCCTGTGAGGCTGCCTGCTCCCATTTGTTTGGTCATCAGGGTGCTGTCCCCGCTGCTTCTTCTGTCTCAGGCAGGCAGGGACATACTCCACTCCTTCCCTCTGGCATTCCTCATCTAAGAGCGAGGGTCAGGCAGCACTGGTCAGCTGCCCAGGCCCTGAGTCCTCCCATTCCCAGCTCAACCTTGTAGGAAATGCAACTCAAAAGTACAGCATGCTCCAATCCAAATATACATCCATATAATCGACAGCATCACGGATCAGGGAAGATGTTAACACAGATTGTGCTGGACACATGAATCACACTGCATGGGGGAGTTTAAGAGCTGATCCTCTCAAGGAAGGATTTTCCAAGGTATTTGCCTGAGGCCAACTGCTCCCTGCATCTGAGACCTTCCCTCCTAGCTGAGGAGGACACATAGTAACACACTGCTGAGAATTTAAACAAAACTGCCCCTTCAGAGAGATCCACTGGAATCTCAACAGCTCAGGAAAGAAATGTTATCTGGTTACAGCTTCAGAAAAGCTACTTACAAGTTTTCAGGGCCTTCTGGTAGCGCTTCCCTTGGACGTGGCGCAGGACATGCTCTGGAAGCTTGTTGATGTGTCTGAGGGTGAGCTTGCAGAACAGCTGGTGTCTGACAGACACAGAAAGGGCCAGCAACAGAGTTAAAGTGTGCTTTGACTTCACAACTTTTCACTTACAAGCACTGTAAGTTGCTCAAAGTTGATAAGACTTTGTAAAGACTTTCCCAGTCTCCCCAAACCCATAACAAAGTTTGTAAAGCCCAACCACTTTATGTCTGAGATTGAGCAAAGTGTAAAGCATAACACACAGAAGGAAGAATACGTACAAATTCTTTGTGCTGGGCACTATGTGGGGCTCAAACGTGCCATAGTCAAACTCTCTGGCTGCCTTTATGAGCCGCTGGTACTTCTTGCCGCTGGTGTAAGCCTGCAGCTCTGACAGGCGACACGGCAGCTCATGTCCTGTCAGCCTGCACCTCACCTGAAAAAAACATTAATGGTCAGGAAACCCAGGGGATTATCCCACTGAACCTCAGAATCGATTCGGCTGGAAAAGACCCCTGAGATCATCAAGTATAACCTATGACCGATCCCCACCTTGTCAACCAAACCATGGCACTCACGTCGTCGTTCCCCAGGGATGGGGACTCCATCACCTCCCTGGGCAGCCCCTTCCAAAGTCTAATCATAATCACCCTTCCCGTAGCCATCGCAGGGCAGAGGAGGGCAGGACAGACCAGCGCCCTGCTCCCCGCCTTTCCTCCGCCTGACAAACACCTGGGGCAGGAGCTCGCTGGGGCCGAGCCCATCGGGTGCCACGAGGTCCCGGCCCCATCACGGACGCTCAGGGAGGCCGCTCCATCCCCTCGGGACCCTCAGGGTGCCCCCCAGCCCTCACACGGGCGCACCTTGCCCGGCCCCGCGGGGCTGAGCAGCGGGTGCTGCCTCAGGAAGAGCCGCTCCGCCTCGGGCACCTCCGGCACGGCCGCGCCGCCACCCGGGGCCGGCGCCGCCATCGCGAGGGGCCGGGCCCGGGCGCGTTTCCCGTTCCGGGCCGCGGGCAGGGCGGGGGCGGTGCGGGGGCAGCGGGGCCGGGCCGAGCTGGGCCGGGCCGGGCCGGGGCTGCCATGGCCGCGTTGGTGCTGCGAGCGGGGCCCAAGCTGCTGAGGGAGCGGCGGGGCCGGGGGAGGCTCGGGGCAGCGGGGCCGGGACGGGTAAGCCGCTGATCCTGTCCTCTGATGCTGTCCCCTGATCCAGTCCCTTGATCCAGTTCCCTGATCCAGTTCCCTGATCCTGTCTCCTCATCTGTTCCTTGATCTTGTCCCCTGATCCTGTCCTCTGATCCTGTCCCCTGATCCAGTCTCCTCATCTGTTCCTTGATCTTGTCCCCTCATCCTGTCCCCTGATCATGTCCCTTGATCGTGTCTCCTGATCCCGTCCCTTCGTCCTGTCCCCTCATCCCCTCCCCTCATCCCATCCCTTCGTCCTGTCCCCTCATCCCCTCCCCTCATCCCGTCCCTGCGTCTGTCCCCTGATCCTGTCCCCTGTAGGCCCTTGTTTCTGTCAAGAGTAGATTAAGCTGGTGTGTGTTTGTTGATAGTGTGGATGGAAGTTCATTGCTGTGCTATAGGCAGCTCTGTAACGGATATTTTATTTCATTTAAATTATAACCAAACCCATAGTATTTCAGAGGCGGTTGCTCATTTGAGACTTAAATCAACAGATAAACAATATTTCATGCAATCATCAAGTTAACTGATATCACCTAAATACAAGTTTTATAAAGCAGCGACATTACAAAAGATCGTTCTTATTCTGTGTAGGCATCGCCGTGCTTGATCAGAAGAACATTGTTTGGATATCCCCTAACTAAAGCAGGTTCTGGTCTGGTTCAAAAGACTAGAGGTAAGAAAATATGTCTGGGCTTCTGCCCTGTTTCATCCTAGTACCAAGATGTAATATTTCGTGCAAGAATTTGGCATCTCTTCTCTATAAATCCTGTTCCTCTTTCTGGTTTTCTGTAGATGTTTGTTTGAGGTTCTGCAAACCACAAAGTTCTACAGCAGCTGCTGACACATCTGGAGAGGATACCTTGCTGAAATGGGGCCTTCTCCTGATCCCTCTGACCACCTTTGGTCTTGGCACATGGCAGGTACAAATAAATATTTCATTTTTTCTAGAAGTGATCACTTGAAGGCTGCCAAGTTTTCCCATCTGTTTGATCTAGTTCACACCACAAGCAGGGTAAACATTTGCTGTTATTTTACATTTCTGTTTTCCAAGTGTCCACTTGTAAGTCTTTAAAGGAAGTCTTTTTCTTTTACACTTTTTAGTATAAATACTTCCTCAGATTAAATTCAGTAGCCTCTCTTTTAACTTCTCCAATTACCCTGATTTAGACCAGGTCTGATGAGAAAATTATGGCCAAGGTTTTAAGGCTTGCTGGGGTTGTTATATTGCTCTGTTCAGCCCTAAGGTGTTACTTTTGTGTTTGTTTGCTCCCAGGTTCAGCGGCGCAAGTGGAAATTAGATTTGATTGCACAACTGGCATCAAGAATCACAGCAGATCCCATTCCTCTGACATTAGAGTATGGAAACAGGGATGGTTTGTTGTCTACAGAGCACTGACGGTTTCCTGGGAATATTAGATATGGACCATGCACTACTGAGCTTGTGCTGAACTAACCTGCATGAAAATGAAGGGATGCAACGGGGATTGGGATGTGCCAAGCAAATTAGAAAGAGACACTGATAATTTTTTAATTTTTAGTAAAAGGATAAGTCAGTGCTTTTCTATGGGATACTCTAAATGCATGGGGAAGGATGAATCTCTGTTCAGGAGAATGTGGGATGTAGCTCATACTATTTGTAAACCTCCTGGGGAAAGGAGTTGGTAGCTGGTGTCTGTGATATCCCAAAGAAATTGCTACTACAACAGGGTCTTGGATCAACAGCAGGCCCTGCCCCACATGTGGAGCAGTTGTGTCAGATGTGAGAGAGATTTTTAAGGTCACTTGGTCACCTGGCACAACTCTCAGAAGGGCTCAGTTGGATTTCATGGTCTGGGATGGGAAAGAAACACTTCCCATAGCTGGATGAACAGGCAGTGAGTCCACCTGCTCTGTGATACCTGGGTTGAAAAGAACTACTTCCCTGGGTACTCCTGATAATGTCTATTTGATTCACTGTGATAGTAGAAAAATATTAACCCAGCTGCATATTCCATGAGGTGTTTGTCTTCTGCCTCTGCCAACAGGCTCCAGAGTGAACCATTAGGGAAAAGGAGAATCCCATGATAAAACCTCCCGGCTGAACTCGCCTCTCACAGCCATGATTTTGTTTTGCTCTTGTTCCCCATGCAGCCCCATGGAACTGAAGGAGTTGGAGTACAGACCTGTGAAGGTCCGAGGGCGTTTTGACCACTCCAAGGAGCTCTACATCCTGCCCCGCTCCCTGGTGGACCCCGAGCGCGAAGCCCGGGAAGCCGGGAGGATCACATCCCACCCGGAGAACGGAGCCAACATCGTCACCCCCTTCTACTGCACAGAGCTCGGGTGAGTTCAGGAGAGTCCTGCTCCATGGGAGCACTTGCTTCTCCTTGGAAAAGCTGAATCCTGGTGGTTGGGTTTGCATCAATCAATCCCTGCCTTAAAAGGCATCTCTCAGTCTGTGACATCACTGAGGCTCGATTTGAAATTGTATTTAAATTCCTTTATAATGTGCACTCAGGTGACAGCAAAAGTGGCAGCAAACACGTGGGCTGCTTCTTTCTTTGGTCTTTAATTCTAGGCAGCAGCAGGAATAAATTCCCTTTCATTTCTTTATGTAACTCTAGGGTCATGATTTTGGTCAACCGAGGATTTGTGCCCAGGAAGAAATTGAAACCAGAGACCAGGCTGAAGGGACAGGTACGGGGGATCCAGGGAATTGGGGGTGTTACTTTGTGCCCCTTGGTTACCCAGAGGTACCACTGACCAATCCAGAAAGGCTGGAGCCACATTCAGTAGCATGAGAGGTGACTTAAACAGCCATTGAACTTTTCAAAGACAACAAATCTTTGTTTCCCACCTTTTTGTTAAGTAAATAATGTGTTTTACAAGCAAGGGGCTGTTCTTGTTCTATTTTTTTCCCTGCTGTGTTACAGCACTGCCCCACTACAGGAAACAACCACTTCATTTATGCTCAGACCCTTTAAGTGTCACATTTTCATGACAGGACTCGAAGTGTCAGAATATGAAATCAATCTTGAAAAGATTCCTTTTCTCTCTCTGCACTTCTCAGATTGAAGATGAAATTGATCTCACTGGGGTGGTGAGGTTAACAGAAAAAAGGAAACCCTTTGTGCCTGAAAATAACATTGAAAAAAACCGCTGGCACTACCGGGACCTGGAGGCCATGGCCAAGGTGACCGGTGCTGAGCCCATCTTCATCGATGCAGATTTCAGTAAGTCACAGAGGAACCCAGCCCCACATCCAATTTACATCACCCTCCCTCCCTTTCCCCTCAGTTCTCTTCCTGTGCTCTGCCAGCCCACTGTTTTGAAGGTGACAGGGAGCCTACAACAGAGCTGGAGAAAGACTTTTGTCAGGAGCATCGAAGATAGGACAAGGGGGAATGGCTTCAAACTGCCAGAGGGCAAGGTTAGATGGGATATTGGGAAGAAATTCTTCCCTGGGAGGGTGGGGAGGCCCTGGCACAGGGTGCCCAGAGAAGCTGTGGCTGCCCCATCCCTGCAAGTGTCCAAGGCCAGGTTGGACAGGGCTTGGAGCAACCTGGGATCAGTGGAAGGTGTCCCTGCCCATGGCAGAGGGGTGGAACAAGATGATTTTTAAGGTCCCTTCCAACCCAAACCATTCTGGGATTCTATGAACTTGGGAACGCCACTGCCTGAGGAAGTGCAGGGTATCCACCAGACTTGCCACACCTTCTTCCCCTCTTACCCACAGTGCAGCTCCACGCTGTGCAGACCAAAGATTTACCTTGGCTGTGTTGTCCCTGCAGGAAGCACAGTCCCGGGGGGGCCCATCGGGGGCCAGACCAGGGTGAGCCTGCGGAACGAGCACATGCAGTACATCGTCACCTGGTAAGAGGAACCTGCCCCGGGCTGCTTTGGAATGCCTGCGTGAGCTCTTGAGTTACAAAAGCCCAGTTTTAACCTAAATAGCTTGTGCTAGGTGATTTGACTTCGTTATTGCAGCTGTCCTTAGTAGGGAGGTCCAGTCCAGCCTGGAAAAGTGCCAATGTGTGATTTTCTCTCATAGGTACAGCTTGTGTGCTGCAACTGCCTTCTTGTGGTACAAGAAATTTATACAGAAGCTACCTTTGTGAGGGCTGGGAAGTAACTTTGTGCTACAGTCAAGAGCAGACTTTTACAGATGACAGGAGCCTGATCAGTCCTAAATAACTGAAGCACCTGGAATTTCAGAGCAGTTTCAGCAAACACGTGCAGCTATCAAGCTGCAAATAGACTTTAAGCAACCCCTGCAAACTGAGCTCCCACCAGTGTGATTTGGCTGCAGCGTGGGAGCACTGAACTTCAACGTGAATCACAAGGATACGTTTTTCTGTCATGGTTGGTTGGAAGCTACATTTTAACATCTGCACTGTTATTTTCTTTAAGAAAAATCCAAAGGATTTTGTGAATCAGCCTTTTTGCAGCAAGTAGTCATTCCTGAAGTCAGGAATGGCTCACAGCAGTTGCAGCCGAATAAATAAAGGCCTGCAGGTCTTTGCCTTGTGACTTGCACCTTGCATCTTACACAGAACAGCAGCAGACCTGAATTAGAGGTTATTGTGGACACTCAGGTCTAGCTGGGGAAGGCCTGTGGCTTTGCAAAAGGATGAGGGCTGGCAAAAACAAGCACCTACCACAGCTGGAACCTGGGTAATCTCCACACTGCCACCACACCAAGTCAGCACTCAGAAAAGAACAGAACTGCAGGAAGGTCTTGATTCTTCCCCCCTCAGCCTGCCTTCACTGGAGGAGGCACTGCAACCCTGGAAGGTTTTAACACTGTGCATAACCCACACTGTAACCCAGCCCTAAGTACTAGTGGAGAAATCAAGTACCATTCCCAATTTAGATTTGCAAAACCAAGCCAGGCTTAAAGCCAGAACTAGCCCAGCCCAACTTCATGATCCCAGAGCATGCTGGGCTGTGTGTTCAAGAGAGAGGAGTTACTATACAGGACTAGTAATTAAGGGAAGTTGTACCAAGTAAATAACCAGCTCTGTGCAGCTGTTTTTGCACAGCAGTGTTCTGTCACTGGGAAGGGCACAAAAGTACAGCAATGCCACTGTGCTACTCCCTGCCCAGAACACTCCCACAAACAGAGACACTGGAACAGCTGGGGTTTATTATGTACAGAAAACACGGTGCAATGCAGTACATCTTCAGCCCAGCTTCGTGGCCAGTTCTTTAGCCTTTGCTTTCTCGAGCTTTGCAATGCGAGCCACCGATTTTGGACCCAGGACATTCCCGCCCCAGTGACGACGGATCTGCAAGGGAGGGACAACAGGTTAGAGGCCTCATTCCACCTCTTACTGTATCACTCAATTCTGCACAAGGGGAAGAGCTCCCTCAACTAGAAAGTCCTACACATTTCAAGCACTGCACTACATTTTGGGGTAGCAAAGAGAAAAGCTTAAGATCTTTCCCAGTGAGGGATACTGGATTCAGCTATCCCGTAACTCCTGGATTTGGGGGATGGAGTTTAGCTTAGCAAAAGCTGCTGCCCCCTCTACAATCCTTGCCCTGGGGTTGCTGTTTACTTCTAACCTGGTGACAGCTTTCACATTTTACCCCATCTTCAGGTAAAGAATTTGAGTACACTGTAAGAAAACCCAGGTATAACACACCCAAGAACTATAAACTGATGTCACTATGTCCCATTTCTCTGGGAAGCTTTTGGGAATGTTCACAGTATAAAGACAAGGCCAAGAGCCCAGAGAAACTTACCTCATCATATCTGTCATTGTAGTTGGTCTTGACAGCCTCCACCAGCTTGGCAAGAGCTCCCTTATCCTCCCTGTTGGTGACAGTTTTAGTTCCTTTAGAGTCTCGATTTAACATTTTCTGTTAATATTTTGCCACAGAATTTGAGAGCTTCTAGTGGCAACCCAATTTTTCAGGTTAAGCAAAAGCATCACTTGCAAAGCATAAACACTCAGAATCTTGCACTGCTCAGGTTAAGGCTAACAGTTCTACATAGATTTTAGAGTAACCACCCTTTTGGTAAACCAAAATAATCTGCACCTTCAAGACCTGATAGAGGCATTTTTATCAGACATTACAGAGGTGGTATTTTAATTTTACTACTTTAGAGAGACCCAAGCTGGCCACCCACCTGCTCTAGAGCCTGTGCTTAGGGCAGTTTGCTTTCTCCACAACAGAATCAAGTGAGCTCCCAGAACACTTACGGGTTAACCTGGGTGAAGGCCACGGAGGTGCAGGTCTTCCTGTGGACCAGTCTGCCCAGCCTGGCTTTACCCTTGATGATGCAGTAGGGAACCCCCATCTTGCGGCACAGGGCTGGCAGGAAAACCACCAGCTGAAAGGGAAGGGAGTGCTGAGGAACTGAGGGAGAACATCCCTTTGTGCTGGGTGCCAGCCTCGGCTGTGGCAATTGCTCAGTGTTAAAAAGCTCGTTTTGCTCTTCACTGCTGGGTTCAGGTGAAGAAATTCAAAACATCATTGCAAGGGCCCAGCCTCGCTGTCAAACCAGGACAACTACAAACATGCATACACATCCCAGTTCTGGTAAATGTGTGGGGTTTTTTTAATGGATTCTCTCTCATGCAATAAGTTTGTCCTAAAATGCATTTTTGCCTTAAAAGCACTTCTGAGCCCACCCTAAGTTACACAGGTAGGCTGTAACATGCTCACCTCAATAGGGTCTACATCGTGGGCAATAACAACAAGCTGAGCTTTCTTGTTCTCCACCAGAGTTGTGACAGTATTAATACCTGAAAAACAAGTTCTAGATAAGCTTTGTTTCCTCTCAGTTCATTTTTAAAGCTCTGATTCCACACCACAGCATCACTATGGAAGTTACAAAAACTTTTCACATCAGGGCACAAAGACACTTCATGGACAATTTGCTAAAGCTCAGGGTTAAAAAGCTCGTCTGTTTTGCTCTTCACTTTGAGCTCAGGTGAAGAAATTCATACATCATTGCCATAGCTTGTCCAAGCCTGTCTGGTTGAAGAACCAACTCTTCCATCAGTTTTCTCTCTCACCAAGTGCCACACTCCCATATTCCATCAGCTCAGGTACAAAGTTACCTGCTCGGAGGACCGGTGGCCGCTTGGTTGGAGCATCGCCCTTTCCTGCAGCTTTCTGCTCAGCACGAGCCAGTAGCCTCTGCTTCTTCTCTTGCTTATTTTCAGGCCTGTATTTGTGTGCCAGCTTCAGAAGCTGTGTAGCTGGAAGAGAACACCTACTAATTAGTTGCATGACCTGAAAATCTAAGCATTACTTTTTAAAAATACTGCAGTGCATCAGCGATCTTGGTGGTTGTCATCACATTTCTTTACACAGCAAAAAGTGATCATCATCTGCACAGTCCAAGAGAAGAACACTCAGAGGTGCATCTGCATGCACCTCTGATGGCACTGAGAGCTCCTTGACTGTCTGCATGAGGAAATGCCTGTGGACCCCCACAGCAATTATGGTTACAGGTGGTGCACTGGCTCCTTTAAAGCAAGGAATCTACAAGGAGGAAATTATTATACCAAGTCCAAAGTTTTTTACATAGACTCATTCACAGAAGACCCCTAAATCCCTTCTTCCTTCAGTGCCAGCCAGTAGGATGCTGGTTTTCCCCCAAAACCTCCCCTTCTATAGATTTCTCAATCTGTTTACACCACCCTGGGCAGTTTCTATATCAAGCTGGAAGAATGAAATCACAGTTAAGATTTAACACAGCGTTTGAATCAGTAAATAGAGCTTTGCTATTTTCTAAATCCCTTTCCAGGGTACACAGCAGCAATCCAAGATTTAAGCCAGCAAATTGATTTTGACACCACCCTGGTCACTATTAAAGCCTCCCTAAAATGCTTCCACAGATACACCCCAGCTTACCTTTGTTAAGGCTTATTTTGGTTTGTTCCCCTTCCCTGAAGCACATCCCATTTACAACCCAAGCCAAGAGAACCTTGTGGGGCACATCCTCACCTGTCTGGCGATCCAGGGCCTGGGTGAACTGGTTGATGGCAGGAGGCACCTTCAGGCGCTTGTAGAGGATGGACCTCTGGCGCTGCAGCCGGATGTAGCGTGGCCATTTCACAAACCGGGTGAGGTCACGCTTGGGCTGGATATCCTGTCCTAAAAAACACAGCCTTTAGCTCAGGACTGCCCCAAATCCAGAGCAGCAGCACAGGAACAGCACAGGAGCATCAGTGATCTTGGTGGTGATGTGTCAGCACGACCACTCAGATAGCAAATATTCTTTCACATCATCTGCGCCCCGTACAAGAATGGCACTGCACAAGTCTGGAGCGATTTCCCACAGAACATGAAAAAGGGAAACACTCATCCCAGTAGGATCATATAACGAATCCGTGTAATAAGGGAAATTGGGCAAATTGTCCAATATCACCTTCATATGGACAGTTATTAACTGCAGGCAGCAAAACAACTGCCTTCATCACCCTCTCCCCTCTGCAGCAGTTATTTGTTTATAATTCAGATATCTTTCATTGAACAAGAAAAAAACATGGAGAAAATATCCCAAATATCCACATACTCACCAATGCCAAAATTCTTGGGCCTCTTCTCGAAGAGGGGATTGACAACCTTCTTGGCCTCCTGCTTCTTGACTACAGCAGGGGCCGGGGCCACCTTCTTGCCTTTGGCCTTCTTTCCTTTCGGCTGCAAGCAAGAAACACACTCTGTCTTCTTTCGCCTCCAAAACTTGCGTGCTTGGACAAGTTACCAGCCCACCCTGGAAATGCATTTATTTTCCTAAGCGTTTCACCAGCCTGGCGGCCTCCCATGCTCATCCTGCTCTTCTAGAGAGAGCAAATCCTTCGCTTTGCCTTTACGAGCTTTATGGACCTCCCCGCGAGGGAAAGGATTAAACCGAGCGTGCTGATCACTTCTCTCGGCCCGGCGCTCCCCGACAGCAGCCGAGATACCCTCACCGCGCGTCACTGACCACCGCGATCCCACCTACCCCGGGAACCCGCTGCGGCCTGCCCGGGCTGCCCAAGCCGGCAGCAGCCGCAGTTCCCCAGCGCGAGCGGGCAGGCCCATATGCGGCCTTCCCCCATCACCGCAAACCGGGCACGAGACACCGCTCCACCGCCTCCCCCGGCTGCCGAGCACCCGCGCGGTGCGGATGACGGCGGGCAGCCCCGGATGGCGGCGGATGGCCCCGGCCCCCCCCGCGCCGCCGCCATCACTCACCATCTTGGGCAGCGGGAGAGAAAGGCGGAGCGGTGCATGCTGGGAAATATCTACGGGGCGCGAGATCTCGCGAGAGCGCGGGAGGGGCGGGGCCGGAGGGGCTGGTGAGGGGCGGGCGCGGCAATGGCGCAGCCCCGGGTGCTGCCCCAGAGCAAGGAGACCCTGCTGCAGTCCTACAACAAGCGCCTCAAGGACGATGTCAAGTCCATCATGGACAACTTCACCGAGATCATCAAGACGGCCAAGGTGGGCCTGAGCGGGATCTCCCCCGCGGGAGCACCCCGGCTGCTAAGTGGAAAAGGGCGGGGGCACTGAGGAGGAAGGGGCTGTGAGGGAAGAGCGAAGCCCGTGAGCGGGGAGGGGAGGACCCTTCATAGAATCTCTGAATGTTAAGGGCTTAAAAGGGACCGTAAAGATCGTCTCGTTCCACCCCCTGCCATGGGCAGGGACACCTTCCACCAGACCAGGTTGCTCCAAGCCCCGTTCAACCTGGCCTTGAACACTATGTGTGAATTGAACTGTAATTCACATACAGATGCGAATTTCGCAAATGTAATGTGCGATCTCATTTCACATCTATAGGAAATTCACACACATATGCACATATATATATTCCCATATATAATACCTTATAGCGTAGTAATTGTCTGTTTGGATTTTAAATACATTGAGGCGGATTTGTGTACTTACTTTTTTAGATCGAGGATGAAACTCAAGTCTCTCGAGCAACCCAGGGTGAACAAGATAACTACGAGATGCATGTCAGAGCTGCAAATATTGTGAGTGGCACTGTCCTGTTCAGATCTGTGGGCAGCACATCCTGCAAGGGCTTTTGGGTTCATTACTGGATCTTTATAACATTCCCAAGGACTGCTGCCAGGAGAGTAACCTGATGTTTGGGGTGACTGGGGAAGGCTAGGTCAGAATTTTGTCAGAATCCTCATGTAATGTGGGAGTTTTTATCCAAAGTTTGGGCTGAAGGAGCAGCTGGGGAGAGCTCTGTTCTGATGTGTGATTTTTCTCGCTGCTGCAAGGTCCGAGCTGGCGAGTCCCTGATGAAACTCGTGTCTGACCTGAAGCAGTTCTTGATCCTCAATGATTTCCCCTCTGTGAACGAGGCCATCAACCAGCGCAACCAGCAGCTGAGGAGTCTGCAGGAGGAGTGTGACAAGAAGCTGATTGCGCTGCGGGATGAGATCTCCATTGACCTGTACGAGCTAGAAGAAGAATATTACTCTTCCAGGTACAAATAGGGCAGTGGACTCTGCCTTACAACTATAGGCCTTTTTGGGGTAGTTAGTCCAGACCATCAAGTAGCCCTTAAAGTATAGGTGTTGAGAATGTTCCCAAAAATTTTTAGTCCTACTTTTAATTAGGTCAAACTCTTTTTCTGCAACTAAAGCAACTGCCTTTTCCTTGTAGATATTCTACAGGGTATAAATGTCCTGATGAAGGAGTTGTTCACAGCATCCCAGGTTTGATAGGTAATTTCCTTAGGTTTCTGTTGTAATCCTTAGAAAAGGAAATGAATTCCCTTGGGGGAAATCCCTCTGAAGGAGCCTCTGGCTCTCTCCCTAGAGACCAGCTTTCTGAGCTGGGTCCTGATGTCACCACACCTTCGTGGTGAGTCCTTTCACAAGTGACCTGGTCACACATTGTGCCTTTTCCTTCACGGTCCACTGCCTCCAGTCCTGCTGGGGTCAGCATTTGCAAGGAGCAAACAAACTTGCTCAGTTTCACTGCATTATGAAGTATTGCGATAGGATTTTCTAAGGAATGACTTATTACTGATTTGTTTGTGGGATTTTTAGTATTTTTACTAAAAAAATAAGCCTCTTACCTAGCAAACAGACTTTAGAGAATTCAGACACTTTATTTTTTATTTTTTTCGTCATGCACTCCAGCACTTCTAGTTAATGATGCAGTAAATGAAAGCAGAAGAAAACAAATGCAAACGTGGTTATTTTGGCTGCACTTTCCAAGCTAAGTGAAGTCAGTGCAATAATACTAGGACTTTTAAACAAAACTTTAAAACAATCTTATTTAAAATTTCAATGACCAGGTTTTCTACATTTCACTTTTCCTTTTTTTCTAAAAATGCTGAATGCCTATAATAACCCCAGCTAAGTCAACTAAATTGCTCAGTATCTTTGAATGTAAGGCCATTGTTTATGAGTAATATATATTTTAAGAGTAAAAAGATAATAATATGACACAGCTTAGAGGTAAAAGTGAAGAGTTGTTTTTCAAACTTTATTCAGTTTTTTGCGGAAGCTGTGATGATCACAAACCCAAGCACCTGTGCAGGTGCTGATAGGTCCATGACATAGCAGTGAGCTTATCCAAAGGGATGTGGTGTGGGATGAGAGTGCCCCACATGTGCCACGCATGCTTCACTCACCCTGTCCCCAGACTGCCACCACTGTGTGCTGGTCACTCACTTTTGGACTGAGGGGTTCTGACCGTGCTGGCATGGTCTGTTCACCTGCCTGGCCCCAGGTGCCACATAAAGCAACCCTTGCTGACAGAACTGACATGGAAGCACAAATGTTGGTGTACATCAGATGGATTTGCCTTCCTGCTCTTTCTTATTGGTCCTGAGGTGAGGAAACCTGGCAACTCTGCAGAGCTGTGGTCTGACACTTGTGATCATGTAGCACTTGGTCGTTTGCTTTTAGCACTTCCTCCCTTCCTGTGCTCTTTCCTGTCTTTTTCTGCACCAAAGAAATTGTGTCTGTGTAAATACAGAAACAGCGATTTATTCAAAGTCCTTTTATAATTAGAATACTACAATATTTTTAATGAAATCTTATTGTCTAATGTGGGGGAAGGGTTTCTGTTATGTCACAGCCATGTTTCAGTGGCTGTAAACACAACAGCCTGTTTGCCCCCGAAGGGGAGTTTCTTGCTGTCCTGGCAGCCCTGGGATACCTCTCAGTTGTAGGGTCGGGTGTTTGCCAGGCTTTTTATGTGCACATGGGGCTTTTGATGAGACCCAAAACCAGATCCTTGAAACTGGACCCAAGAAGATTGTCCTGAAGGAATCTTTGCTTTCCTGCCCTGTGTTCAAGTAGTTTCCTAGAGCTGTCCCTCTGCACTCAGACTGGCTGGGTGCCTCAGGGGAGTAGTGAAGTCCCTTCCATGCCCTGAGGAGCCCTCCTAGGACAGAGCAGCAGGCTGGCCACTGCTCCTGGGGGCTGTGCAGAGCTGCTCACTGACCCTGACTTCTGAGGAGTGTTACCTGAGAGGTGGAGCTCAGACTCTGAACTGTTCTAACTGGGGCAGCAGGAGAAACAGTCATGCTTCTGACACAGCTGAAATGTGGTTAGTAACTCCCCTGCCATGATGTGTGGATGCTGTGGTCAGGTTCTCCTGGGAAATCGTGGCCTGAGGTCCATGACAGAACAGGAGTTACAGTTCTGGTTCAGTCCTGAAGGTCTTTGTTAACTGAACCCAGCTCCGCTGTGTTGGGGGCTCATCTTCCAGAGGATTTTACAGAGGCCCAGATATAAAACATGTATCCACTGCCTTCTCACTTCTCCTGCAAAGCCAGCTGGGTGATGCTGCCAGAAAAGAGTTCAGCTTGCAACTAGTGCTTTGTGTGCTTGTTCCCCAAAGTGGTAACTGCAAGTCCAGCTTGCCTTCTCTCATCCTAACCCCCAGACCTGCATTTGTGTTCCATTGCTCCCTCCTCTGAGATCACAGGAGCTGTCTTGAGTGTGGGGTTAAATCTCACGTTTCATGTTTGTGCAATATGAACTGTCTCATATTTCTATACTTAAAATATTTCCCTAAGCATCAATCCATACATTACAAATGTAAATAAAGCTGCAACAACAAAATCACTTGACCCATTGGGTTTGTTTTTCTCTGAATGCAAGCTGCTTTCTGCTCCAGCACTCACTTTGTCTTGGGTGTCTCTTGTGTATGCAGCTCCCTCTTCTCTTTGGGATTTGTGTTGGTTTTGTTCCAGTTCCTTCCATGTTTCTTTTTAGTTTTGGCCCTTCCACATTATGTTTTCCTCAGAGCACGGGGAAGAATTAGCCAGTTGTTTAAAAACCTTATTTTCCCACACTGCTGGTTCATCCAGTGTTGGAATCCAGCCAGCTGCTTTTAGAAGCACTGTTAGCTCAGGCTCTTTGGAAAAAGGCAGGAGCTGTCAGTACTTTATAATCAAACTGGGAAGCTTCAATGGAAGACCCAAACCTCTGGAGCACTTTTTGGAAGGGCAAGGGTGCAAATAAGTTTCTTCTTTATTGTGACAGGGACAGACCCCAAAACAATTGTGGCAGGTTTTTTTCTGAAGTGAAATTAGAGCAGGATTTCTATTTTTTTCCTCACATAGGTTGCAGTCTAGTTCCAAGTAAAAAAATTGTGGGTAAGGTCCATGTCTCACTCACCAGTAGCAGAACTGCCATATTTGGCGGTGCCAGGACTTCAGCTCAGATCTTTTCAGAGACTTGGAGTGTCTGGACTAGAATTGAGCCTCTGTTTCATTTTGTAGCCACAGTTTTGTCTCTGAAATTGCCCCAGTCTTCATCAGGCCCTTAGAGGGGGGTGTCTTAGGAAAGGCCAGTGTCACACGACTTGGGATGATTTCATGAACACAGACCTTACATCCAGCATTTTTTTTGCCATTTTCTTAATGTTTTGCTTCTGTCTTGCTCCCTCCACCCTTTCCATCCCTCCCCTCCTCTGTCACCACACCTGCTCTCTCCTCACTGGGGTTGTTTATTCTGGAAAGCTACAGTCTGTGTGACAGCAATGATCTCCCACTGTGCGAAGCCTACTGGAGACAAGACTTTGCCACGCTGTCCCCCGAGAGCCTCTCGATGCCTCTGGCAGCTGCCACAGCAGAGCAGAGCGTTGCCACCTCGCAGAGTTCCACCCCGTCGCACCCGCACGTGAACGGGCACGGGGCGGGCCCCGCCGAGCATTCCTGAAGAGGATCCGCTGCTGCCGGGTGCGGCTCATCCAGTGATGACCCTGCCCCTGCCGCAGCGCCGCGCTGCTGGAAGTCTTCCTCCTGCTGTGCTGAGCAAGCGGCTCCTGCTGTCGGGAGGAGGCACTGGAGCTGTGCTGGCAGATTTCTGCTCCCTGCGTGTGCTTCCTCCACCCCAGGACCTTGCCAGGAGTGTTCCTGTCCCTTAAGAGATAGAGATAAGTAGACACAAAGTGTATCTCGTTATAACAAATTAGAGTCAGGTTTGCTTTAGCGTGATAGTTACGTGTAGAGTTCATTAGAAGTCCAGTTTGTTTCCGTGTGAGTGTTGGGAGTTGAATTTCTTTGGGATAAACTTGAGCCAAATGTGGGCACAGTGAGTGTGTTGGGGTTTTTACTCTGCTTCCCAAGGTTATTGACATTCTGGCTGCTTTAAAAGCTCTCTCAGGATGGCATCCGACAACCTCTGGTCTACTGTAAAGAGTCTTATAGTATTTTTACACAACAGTCTTCACTGTCAAAATGCTTTACAAACTTGAACTCTTGCTTTGGGAGGAGGCTCCCAGGAGACCCTTATGGAACAGCAGTGTTCCCCCCTTGGAAGACCAACAGGCAGACAGGGATCAGACTGAGGGATCAACGATGCCACGTGCTCAAAACCACAAAGAGAAGCAGTGTCATGCTTTAGTCAGTCGATTCCTTCTTCAGTGTTTACACAGAAATTCCTATTAACAGTCTGAGCTAACACGGAGCCACTGTTTATGTTGGCTTTTAGTTTTGTCTAATGAAAACATCTTGAGAGCAGTGAGGGATACTCGGTAACTCTCCGTTTCCTTCCAAAGAAACACATTTGGTGCTTGGTCTGCAGCTGTTCAGCAGCTCAGCATGCCTTGGCTCGAGCTGTGCAGCTGAAAGGGAGATGCCACTGAACTGGAACACTGTCAGCACAGCTCGGTGTCACGGGCACCACAGAGCCACCAGGGCATTCCAACAACTGAGCTGAGCTTCCCCAGCTTTCTGCTGTAATGTTTCATTTCTTAGGATGTGGATTTTGCTATTATTTTTTTGTTGTTGTTTCTTTTTCTTCTATTCCATTTATTTTTGTAATTAGGTGATTTAATAAAACTGTTTTGTATAATTTTTAAGGCGTGTGTTTTCAGCCACGAGGCTTTGTGGAAGTGTCCCAATATGAGCGTGCACATGCAATGGGATTAAGCGTTCCCTTGCAGGCTGTGAAAAAAACCCTGCTCTGCGCAGCTGTTCCCGTACAGGGGCTGCAGAAACCATCACGAATTTCGCCCGTGCTCCGGGGACCTCACCCCCGTGCAGGGGGAAGCTCGGTTTTGCCCTACAATATAGGGGCAAGGAAAGGTTTGGGAGGTGCGGCGGAGGCGAGCCGGAGGCTGCCTGCGGGGCTCCGGGGTGGTGGCTGGAAAGAACGGGGGTCGCGGGGTGACCCGCAGCCCCCCAGGAGAGCCCAGAGCACCCCGGTGTGGCTGAGGGAGCCTTGGTGGCCGTACGGACCCCGCGGCAGCCCAGGCGGGGCGGCTCCGGGCCCGGCGGCTGCGGCCGCTCCGTGCGCCCCGCGCTGCCGTCACTTCCCGGCCGGCGCGCTTCATCCATCACTTCCTGCCGGGGACTCCACGAGGAGGGGACGCGGTCCCCACGCTGCCCCGGGGAGGGGACGGTGCCTCTGGAACCCGGGCCCGGGGCAGCAATGGCCAGCTTGGCCGCCCAGGACTCCTACCTGCAGGGCTTGGCCAGGAGGGTCGGCGTGCAGTACGCCCCGGAGTCGCGGAAGAGGAAATTTGGTATTGGAGCAGTAACGCTTCGGTTCTGCCCTCTCCGGCCGGTTTGTGGGAGGCTGGGCGCGACAGCCGTGCCCCCGCGGGGTGCTTGGCCCGGGGTTGTGCCGTTTTATAACAAAATACCAGTCTGCTGAAACACGGAGTTCCCGAGCACGTTGTGCACCTTGTGCTGGGAGCCCTGGAAATCAGTGGTCTCCATTCACTGTGGTGATGAATGTGGGAGAGCTGGGATTTTACGAAAGTGTGCGAGGATGTTTGGTCTATTTAAATAAATCCTCAAACGTACACTTTTTGAACATTAAGATATGTCTTTGCAATGCTGGAACTTTAGTGTTCAGTAATAACTGGATGTTAAGAGTGGGAATGTAGCATTGTCTTCTTTTGTTTAATTTGGTTTTGCCTTCTAGTGTCTAAGCCAGGCCAGCCCGATGATGCTGGCAGACAGGTCAAGAAACAGAAGAAAAAGAAACCCAGGAAGCAAGCTGAGAAGAAGAATGCTCCTTCAGCCAAACAGGTGGTTTCTAACACCAGTAAACCCACTCCAGGACAGAAAGCAGCCCCTCAAGCCAGCAAATCATCTCCACAGGGTGGTACACAGAACAGAAATGAGAGTGTGGCTGCAGGTAAGAATTCCAGCTTTACCGTGAAAGTGACCTGGGCTGAGCTGGCTGCTTTTCACTTGGTTCCCACAAGTGTGGTTTGGAAAGCCTGAATTGAGAACACCTTTGCTTATCCCCGTGTGCCCCAGAAGCTTTTGCCTATGGACATGAATTTGTGCCATCACCACTGGGTGGCTCTCTGGAAACGGTGTTTGACTGAACTGCAGAGGTTTTGTGCGTGTCCCATGTAACTTTGGGAATTACGGGTGGATGCAACCCCTGTCCTGCCAGCTCAGCTTGCCTTTATGACAATGAAAAGCCAGATCACAGAGAAAAGATGTCCTGAGCCTCTCTGTTCCACAGACTTGGTATTTGTCTTTGGCTTGCCAGGCAGCCCCAGGGCATGCCAGGCCACTGCTGGCAGTGTTGAATGATAAAAGAGGAAATTCTAAAGAAACCGAGGAAATTCTAAAGAAACCAATGAAATAGAAACTATGGGTTTGTTTGGATTTTCCATTCCATTCACAGCATCTAAAGAGTTCCCAGAGTTTTTCCCATAGCCAGAGAAAGTGCTTCTGTTTAGCTGGTGCTGCTTTTGAAGTATTTTTATTTTCTCTCTCTCAGGAAGTAACAGTGAACTGAGTTCCCCTTCTGTTTCTGCAATCAATCTGTTGCGTCAGAGACTCCACGAAAAGATTAAAAAGGCTTCTGGACAGGTATGGGAACTCTGAATGTGTGTGCATATGTGTGTTTATGCACTTGAAATTCTCCCCAGCCTCCCAGGGGGTGTGGGGACAGATCTCACAGGCTCAGGGTTGGAGCTGACTCCATCTCATACGGAATTGCCTGTAGCTATTGCCAGGTGACCTGTGTGTGTTCTTCGGAAAAACCTGTGAGAAAAGGTGGGGTCAGTATGGAGAATTATAAGAGAGAATTGGGTTGTGAGCTGTAAAACCTGCCTGCAGAGGCACCTGGCAGCACAAAGGAGCACATGGCAGCACACAGACACTTGTCTCCACCAGACCCTGGGGAGAGGAGGTGTCACACGGCAGAGCCCTACGGAGAGGAGCCTGCCGGGAGCTGACAGACGGGTGAACAGTGAGTGATCACCCCATAGAAAGACATGGAAAAAGCGTGTTGCTGATGTGGCAACACGGGATAGGTCACACCACAGAAGGAAATACTGTGCCTTGGAAAGGTGTGTAAAACCAACTCACTCCTTTGAATAAACGATTCAGATTCCCTGAATCACGGTGTGGGTCCATGATTCAATCGCCGACAGGTCAGCTGGGATGAGAACATGCCTTTGGTGATTTTTAGGAGAAAGCAAAATAGTGAGAGCCTGAAAGGGGACAGCTATGGACTGCTGAGGGAAAGCAAAGGGTGTGAAGTGTTACTACTGTGTTTAGTGTCCCTAGCAGCTGAGACATCACAGCTTCACATCACAGGTAGTGCTTCTTAGGAGAAGTTTGAAATCAGGAACTTGGGGACAGCCCGCTTTTAATTCTGCTTTATCCCTTTTAAGGCTGCTCATTCATGTCCATCCTTTTCCTTAGGATAATGCCAAAGAATTAACTCCTGCAGTCCTGGAGAAGAGGCAGCGAAGGAAGTACGAGAGAGAGAGAAAGAAGCGCCGGCGAAAGGAGTTGAAGATGAAGGCAAAAATGGAGAAGAAAGAAACTGAGGAGGTACCAGCAGAGCCAGAAAACAAGAAGGAGGAGAGCAGAGCTGATATTGTCTTCAACAGGGTTGAAGTTCATGAAGAGAATGAGTTGAACAAGATGCAGAAGAAGAAAGAGAAGAGGAAAGCAGTGAAAGGCAATATCACTCCTCTGACAGGAAAAAACTACAAGCAGCTGCTGAGCAGGCTGGAGACCAGGAAGAATAAGCTGGAGGAGCTCAAGGAGAAGGACGAGAAGAAAGCTCAGGAGCTGGAGACTAAGATAAAATGGACAAATGCTCTCTATAAGGCGGAAGGGGTGAAGATCCGTGATGACGAGGAGCGTCTGAAGGAGGCCCTGAAGCGCAAGGAGAAGCGGAAAGCCCAGCGCAAGAGGCAGTGGGAGGAACGGACTGTGAGGGTGGTGGAAAAGATGCAGCAGCGGCAGGACAAGCGCCAGAAGAACATTAAGAAGAAGAAGAAGGAGAGGATAGAGAAGAAGAAAGCCAGGGCCCGGAAGAAAGGCCGAGTTCTGCCAGAGGACTTGAAAAAAGCTGGGTTAAAGTGAGAGCGAGGCAGTCACGCCTGGCCTTGGGGTTCCACGGTGGGGTGTCCGTCTGTCACATGGGGCTGTGTGTCACTGTCCCAGGCCGTGGGGCAGGCACTGCCACAGTTTCCCAGCCTCATCATATTTAAAAAAACAGTTGTATGTTTGTTAATAAAGTTTTCTATCCCAAAGAAACCCCCTCTGGCTGATTTCTAATAGGAATTCTTATTTTTCTAAAGGGGGAATGTCAGTTGCTGTCTCTTCCTCTGATGGGCAGCGCAGTGTGTTCTTTGCATCCCCTGGGAAGGGGGAGGAGGAAACAAAAAGGCAAAAGGATCGAACATGGGATTCATCTCAACACAAAGACACTGCAGGTGTTGTAAAACCGTTGCTTAATACGAACTTAGATGATGCCTTTGGAAAGGAAAATGCATCTTGGATACATTTGTCCTCCCCATCACAAGGAAACTGGAAATAATTGTCAATTTTAGGCAATGCTATTAGTGTATCTTTCGAGTTAGTTTTTATCATCATTAGGTCAGTATAGACATAAACACACACATGTAAACGTGCATGGATTTATTGTGGATCTAACTGATCTTTTTGGATCATCTGTAGGACACTGACTGATTTCGATGGTAGAAGGATTTGCTCCCAATCTATTTTTGGCAGTAATAAAAAATTTGGCAAAAAAAAGCCAGATTTCTGGCAACCACAGGTGCCTGCAAGGGTTTCTTCTCTGTGCAGTTCGTCAGTGCAAAATTGCATTTGGTTGCTACCAATTTTGTCCTTTATTGTCGTTAATACAGAAATACAAATGGAAATTTGAGCAGCTGTTTGCCCAGCTCAGGAGAGAAAGTACAGCTTGGCTGCTGGCAGTTCAGCCTGGGGAAGATTGGTGGGGATAATCCATCCAGAATATTTTCTGCCCCTGAGATCAGTCAAATCTTGCTGATGTCCTCCTGATCTTGGTTGGTGTGAACTGATGATTTGTACTGCGATCAGAGACGTTATAAATTGAGTCCAATTGAATTCTCGATTCTCTCCATCTGGCACATTGGAAGAAGCTCTTTTTTGCCCTGTCAGTAAAGCTGATGAATGTGCTGTGAGCGAGATGCAGGCTGGGCAGTGCTTCCCAGCTGGATCCCTGCCAGAGCCCAGGTATCTCCGTGGTGCAGCTGTAATCTGAGACACTGCAAAGCCAGGAGCCCGAGCAGTGGGTTTGTGCAGAAGTTCGTGTTCAAGCCTCAGGTGTGACTGAACACGTTTGTGTCACGGGAGCCAAAGGCAGCCTGTTCCACACTGGAGTCCTGCAAGGAAACCTCTGCTTGGGTACAGATGGAGCCCTCCCCACGGATATCTTCTCTTTCTCCACGTTCTGAGCAACCCTGCAGTCACAGCTCACCACTTCAGTTGTAGAAATCTGAAATGCACGTTTGGAAATCTGAAATAGTTGCTCTGCAAAGAATATTTTCCATGGAACAGTCTACAAGTGAGGTATTTATCAGCTGTCCAGAATGCTTTCCAAGCAGGGCTTGAAGATAAAGTAGTGCTTTGTTCTGGGAGGTCAAGCAAGTTCATTTGGGAGTAACAGAGCTACTTTCAGCCATATCCCTTTGAAAAAACTCTCTGAACAAATTCGAGGAACCTGAGTAACTATTAAAAATGCTTTAGCTGTGATTTCTATTGGGTTGGAGATTCTTTCATTGGCTGCAACCTCATTGATTTCATTTATGTTTTCATGGTAAGCTGTAAATCAGTTGAGCTAAATCTCAGTGAGATGGTTTTAGATGCAAAAGATGTTCCAATCTCAGCTGGCTCCAGTGCTCTGGCAGGTTTGTACCACAGAAATTGAAGCAAAGGGTGAATGCATCAGCTGTGCTCCTAATGATGTAATAGTTCAAAATATGTGTATTTCTCTTCCTGAGGGATTAGATGTTTACTCTGTAAAAGACACATGGAAGTACTCTGTGCCCATTACAACAGCTGAAACTGCACCAAAATAACCAGAACAACTTTTTTTATTCTGTGTTAATTTTACTGTCCTGTTTGAGGGTAACTGTTAGTCCCCTTTCTTCTCTCTGTTTTTATCCTCTGTCCTTCCCCATCGCCCACGTTCTGTGCTATCAGCCTCTGTATGCCATGGAGATAAGAGCATGGGTCAGGTGCAGAAAATGGGAACCCCCAGGAGACTCTGCTCCTAGGTGGGACTGTTTGTGTGTTCCCTTATGCTTTGGGTGGAAATGTTGAGAGGATATTTATGCAATTGGAAAGTGGCATCAAGCTGGGAGGGGCTGCAAGCCCCAGGGAAAACAGGATTCAGTCAGGGCTTGATGTTTTAGAAAAACAAAGAGCCTGAAAACTGAGTTTGTTTTCATGAAGTACAAGGGTTTATATGCCACAGACCTGGCTGGGAGAGGTTCCATAGAAAACATGTGGATTCCATTTGGCCACAGGCTGAATGTCATCCCAGTGCTGGTCCTTGCAAAGTAGGCAAATGTCCTGTGGGAATGTATGAATTGTAACAACATTTCAGTTTGGGGAGTAATCCAGCTTTGCTTCATACTGCTGAGGGCTCAGCAGGAGAATTTGGGTTGCTTTGACACCAATTTCACGAGGATGGGCTGATTAGAGAGAGTCCAGTCAGAACTGACAGAAATAATCCCATATCTTGAAGTTAGGGAATTACAAAGAAAGATGGAAGGAGGTCACAGAACAGAAAGAGGGAAGGAAACATCAGAGCCTTCAGGTATGGAAAGAGAGACTGCCCAGATCTGAACTGCAGCGAGTGAGATCCTGGTTGGAAATTTGGAAGCCTGCTGATGAGAAGGGCTTTCCTACCTGCCCTGTGTGCAGCCTGCTCTCAAAGAAGGACTGGAAACAACTGTTGGAACTCCCCTCTGCACATTTGTCTGCTTTGCATGTGCTGGAAGCATCAAGCACAAGGTAAGAAACGTGGCACTGACAAATCCTGGCATCAGCGTAGCAGCTCTCATGACACAACTGGCACAGGAATGAGATAAAACTGGTCAAAACACAGAATAACAGCTTGAGGGGGAAGGCTGTTTGCACTTCCTTCTGTGTTTGAGGATCTGCAGCATTTTTAGGCAAGAATCCAGAACTGCTCAGCATGACTCTACGAAGGCTTTAAGTGGTGGTGGCCTTAGGTGGAAGGCCTTAAGACATATATATTTATATATATGCACACACCTACATATATATATGTGTATAAAGTCAGTCGTTATTTTAAAGTAGGATTCTGTGATGCTTCCTGGTGAAAGCTAATTAGATTGTCTCACAGGGAGGTGAGGAAGAAGCACCAGTGAGGATTTCTGTGTGAAACAGTAAAGCAAATTAAAGAACTTTTGCCACTTGTCTTTTTCCAGCCAAAGAAATTAAAGGAGGAAAATCACCCCTTCCTGTTGAGATCCACTGGCACTGTCCTGTGCCTCACCAAGAGCCAGTAATGATCTCTGGGATTACCTCAGCACTCTCCAAGAGGCACCATGCACCAGTTCCTCCCACTAATAGAAATGCTACCAACTCTATAAACAGAATTGCTAAACAGCCTCTTTCTTCTTATTTTTTCCTGCAGGCTCCAATCACATTCTAGAAAGCAGAAAGTTCTAACTGGAAATGCATCTGGTCCTTCCAGCCGGCCTGGAAGAGCACTTGGTGTGGAGGGTTGGGTCCTGAGACAGCAGCAGTGAAACAAAACCACATGAGCTTGATCCACAGCTCCCTGCTCGTGTCCTCACTGAAGGTAATAACCAAAGTAATAACAATTAATGTGCTCCTAACGCCTTTGGAGGCCTCATGCAAATGCTCTGTGTGTTCGTCACAGGGACCAAAGTTCACTCTGTGGGCACTTTTCCTTCCTTGTGAACAGAAAAAGAGGTTGATTTCATGTTTTAAGGTGAGGCTGCTGGGCTTGGGAAAGTTGATTTTCATGGCTGTTGTAGAGGAAATTATTTCTTTGGCTCAATGTCTACCCAACATGCATTAGGATTGTGAGATGTTTCTGTGCCAGTGTCACACCTCAGTTTACCTTTCCTACCGGCACCTTTGCAGGGAGTGCCTCTGGCAGTTACTGGACTGTGAAAGGTGGAGTTTATCAGCTCAGGTGATAACGGTGTTAGCTCTCTGATAGAATTGAGGTGGGTGATTTGATTCCATTGCCAAAGGTGGCTGCTTGAGATGAGAAAATGGAATCCACAGAAAGTGGAATCAGATCAGAAAGGCTCCTTACACACTACACCCAGGGCTAAAGCTCCCTGAAATGGAGAACTTGCTCAGACACTTTACAGGTGCTGCCTCAGTGCCCTGGCTCTTACAGTCTGGCACTTTCCATGTTCATCACATCAGAACTGGAAGAGAAACTGCTGAGAAGCTTCATCCTCCGCTGAGGAAGTAACCAGTTTCTCCCAGAGCGAGATACCTACAGCTCACTTCCCCTTCTTTTTGTTCTTTACAGAGTGAAAGCTGCTGGAATTCAGAATTTGCCCTTCCTTCTACTCTAGAAGATATGATTTCCAGGAGAGTGGTGGTGGGATCTCTTGTCTGCCTGGGTGTTGTTGCTGCAGTTATCTGGTAAGCATTTGCTGGCCATCTCAGCCGTATCTAAAACATCCTGTGGATACCCTGTGGTAGAACTCATAGGAGGGGGAAAATAAAGGCTGTGACTTTTATGGGAAGTCCCTGTTCAAGCTGCAAGAATGAACAGCAATTTGTGTAATAGATAAAGGAGCACTGGTAGAGGGAGAAGGCGCTAAGGGAGTGAGGAAAAAAGAACAATTGTGTCCAAATCAGGCTGCTAACACCATAGTGACTCGCAAACTGAAACATAGATTTAGAAGAAACATAAAGGTTTTAATTATAGGCTAGCTGTGTTGAAATTAGTTAGAATAAGAAGGAATATGGGCCCAGCTAGAGTTAATTAAAATAGTTAAGAGAGCTGGACCTGCAATGGGTTTTAAGATGTTAGTAACTGATTACCAAATAACTGATGATCTGTCATTTGCATGTTTGCTTAGCTGTGCTAAGAACGAGGAATAGAAACATTGATGAGTTGGTGTAGGGAACAAGGACAATTACCAATTTCCTCCCTTGGTGGGAACCCCTTCAAAAGTCACCCAAGAGGAAACGTAGAGGTCACTAAAGTAATTAGGATTGTTAAAGTTCAGAAAGGCAAAAATGTCAAAATGAGGAAGATGAGTTACTTCATCTTTCTTGGGACCACTGACCCAATTCGAGACCACCGACTCCATTCAGGACACACACTACGCATGCTTAATGACATTTAAGCTCATTTCCATATGAAGCAGAGAATGGGAGGTGTTAATGTTATGAATATGCATTTGTATTTTGGATATTCATAGTTTTTGTAAATAAAAAGCTTTGTGTTTGTTTGTATCGGGGCCCTGCGTCTTAGGGAACTATCCCACACTGAGCCTGGCACCAAATAAAACATTCACTTTCTGACTCTAAACTGTTAGAGAGTTTTTGTCTGTCTCAGCTGTATATCGATATTAGATCGATATTCATATTTTGGTAAATCAAACAAATGCTTAAGTATAGAATATTCCAATTACATTTCAGCTCAGGCCTTAACAGAGGTGAGTATGTGTCTCTTCAAACAGTCCAAACTCACTCCAGTGTCACCAGGGACAGGTTTGTAGCTGTCAGACATCGCAGCTTTCAAATTCTGTAACTGAATATTCTGATGACTGAGTGTGGCTTATAGATTCTCTGGAGCAAACTCAAACATTGCTGGAAGGGAATCTGAGATAAGGCATTCCATTAATTATTAAAATACTGATTATTAAATTATTATGAATTATCCCCTATTTATGATGTTGCAATTTGCTGTACTTTCACCTTGTGGGTAGTTTTGCCTCAGCAGCAGGACATCATGTTAAAATGTGAACCCAGGAGATCCTACACTAATTAGCAAAGTTG
The DNA here is from genome assembly GCF_017639235.1 of Corvus kubaryi. Classification (NCBI taxonomy): domain Eukaryota; kingdom Metazoa; phylum Chordata; class Aves; order Passeriformes; family Corvidae; genus Corvus; species Corvus kubaryi. The sequence goes on along the minus strand of NW_024582065.1, from coordinate 6,743,852 downwards.
ACATGGAGTTAGCCAGTTACCTCTCAAAAATCTGTGCCAGATCCTTAGGTGATCTTGGAAAATCCTAGGAAGGTTTCCTTCAACATTACTCACCTTCAGATGTTTCTTTGCTCCCACAGGGCTACATCTGGGAGTGGAAAAGTGCAGTACCTGCCCTACTACCTTCCGTGCCCTGAAATCTTGTACGTTTTTTTTTTTGTGTCTAATGAGTAACACAGATCATTGTTACTCACACTGACAACACAAACAGTGATTAACAAGTCGCTTGTTCTTTCTTTATGAAGCTGTAATTAGTCGCTCTCTTAAAACAAAAAGCTAACAATGCTGTTTGGGCCTGCCTGCCCTGCAGGACAGCTCTGGGGCTGCACAGGTGGGGGAGGCTGTGTTTGTTGTGGGTCACAGAGCCCAGGACTAAAGGTTAAAGCTGGATTCCTTATCAGGGTGTAATCACACACCTGCACATGCACAACTGTGCTTTAAGTATCCACTCACTAGACAGAGACACCTAAAGCAGAGAGGTGAGATGAACAGGCCCAGGAGTGCTGTCACAGTGAGGAATAACCCCCAGTTCTTATCATGCTCTGCTTCTTCCCTCTGCCATCTGTGCTCTCCCTGCACTCTGTGAATGTGTTTGTGCCGTGGCATTTGGCCTCTGGACCTGAACAGCTGAAGGGGAGCTGCTTCTGAGCTTCCTTGCATGCTGCAAACTGATGTGCCTGACCTGGCCTGGGTGCCACGAGCTCTCCCAGAGAGAATTTACAGGGACAGGGACAAGGACCAAGCCCCAGTGACCTCCTCACTGCCACATTGCACCAGAGCTGGGACCAGAGCCACGGCTTCTCCCATCCCTTACCATGACCTACTGTCCTTGTAAAAACAAAACAGAATTATGCAAATAGAAAAGAATTCATGTTTCATTGAGGTATTTCTCATGATTTCAGCCCGTTTTGAACCACTGTGTCTGGTCAGGTGCTTATTTCTCTGAATGCTGTTGGAAATGTGGTGTATTTCAGGTAGTTCAGCCCTCCAGGTGACCAGGAACATTTATGTCAGGCATGGAGCACATCCATGACCCCTGCTGACAGTCCCATGTGCATTTTGACCCCTAAACCCTGATTTCCCCACAGACTGGGATGGCTGCAGCATCTCTCTGTCCCTATCATGTTGTGTGTCCTGTGCCAAAGCTGTCCCTTGCTTGGCAGCCCCAGGTGATGCCTAATCCTGGGCCAGGCAGGGCAGCATCCACAGCAGCTGGAGCTGGATTTGGACAGCTGTCAGTGCAGCAGCAGGTCCTGAAGCCAAACTTGGTTGATATTTTAGGAAAAGCATAACAATCCCTTTCTTTTCCCACCCCTTCATGCAGCTCCATAAAACTCCAATATACAGAAGAGAAGCTAATCCAGCTTTTCCCCCAGTAAGTACTGGTTTTTTATCTCCTGACCTTTAAACTGCTGTTCCTCTCTTCCAGGCATATTCATGTATTATTCAATGGATATTTCTTCCTTTTTACAGATTATTTTATCAGCAGCCAAGAGTGCTGGCGCCAAAGTAAGTTTCTTTGTTTGAACTTTGTTTCTGCTGAGTTTGGTTCGGGCACTTTGCAGCACTCACAGTTCCAGGGTCCTGGGGCACACTGGGCAGGACCTTGTTCCCTGAGAATCCCAACCACAGGGGTGTGTCAGCAGCTGCCTGTGCTGCTCTAAGGTTGGGTTTGGTTACTGCACACTTATTAGCACACTTACTGTTAATTCCTAAATATTACATTAGCACACACACTCTGTCATGGGCAGGAACTCTTTTTGAGATGGGAAATCTGTAATATCTGTAAGATGGTGGGAAATACCTTCTGGAGCTGTGCTGTAGCTGCAACCAGCTGTGGGAGAGCTTTGAGCTCATTTCAGGGCAAAATAAAGCAGGTGCTCTGTGTGACCTTCAGCAGCGGTTTCAGCAAACACAGACAAATCTCCGAGACCCAGCCAAAGCAGGGAGTTTAAGGGAAGATTTGGGACAGCAGCACCAGGAAGTGGTTTGGACACACTCTCTGTGCAGCTCGGGTTGTTACAGCCTCCTTTGGCTCTGCTAGTGTGAGTTGACTTTTATCTGGAGCAGTTCACCTTCAACAGCCACGTCCTTTTGCATGTTAACAAACACACCCTGTGGGTACACACACTTACTGTTATCTGTTATTTCCTCCCTGACCTTTCAACAGGATGTACTCAGCTTGAATATTTCATTCTTCCATGTTGGAATCAATTTCTGGGCTAGATTAGCTGGTATGTACTGGGCTAAATGGGGAGAATCTTGAACCTGTTTGTGCTCTGTGTCTTCTGGAGAGAGTTCACTGGCACTGAGAGGGTGACCATGACCATGACTCCCAGGGCAGCCCTTGAAAATGAAATTTTAAAAGCTTAGAGAAGGGAACATGCATGTTTCCTTCCCTCACCCCCCTCATCCAAAAAAAGGATAACCAACCCAGAAACAGATCAAGTCAGTACATTTTCTCCAACCCAAATTCTTCTTCCTGTATAATTTAATCCTTCAATCACATGCATTGCTGTAGGAAGGAGTCAAACTGTTATTCTTGTATCCTCTCAGACTGAAAGTATTATATCTGGGTTGGAGGATCTAATTGGATCTGCTGCCTGAAGCACCAGGCTGCTCCCCACAGCTCCCCCAGTTTGGTTCTGGTGCTTTTTTTGCCTTGGGACTGTGTCAGGTGGGAGCCTGGCAGCCCCCAAGTGTGGCCACGTGCTGTGTGTGCCAAATTCCATTAGCAGAGGGCTCCAGCTCCTGGTCTGGAACAGATGTGAGCAGGCTGGGGTGAATTGCACCATAAATGACATCTCCTTTTAAAATCAAAAAGGTAAGAATGAAACACTGAAAACAAAGCAGCAAATTGAAACAGCGTTGCAGAGCTGTAATAGGGCATAATCAGATTCTGCTGCATTTATATTCAGTATTTCCACTTTCCTCACAGGAGATTAAGGATTTTTTTCTAACTTTGTTACACATTTGAATGCTGGCTCACATACAGCATTTTAAATTGTATCTGAATGTGTTGGAGCTATATATAAATACTGGAAAAATAAGCTGTCGTGCTGCATGCTGTGTTTTAATAACACAGCAATGGGGTATATTTTTATAGTAATTTTCATGTTATTACTTGTGCTTTAATCTGCTTGTAGCAATCTGCATCAGGCTGATAGCAAATAGGCACAGCTTCCCATTCTGAGAGTTCAGTGGTCATTAAACTCTCCTCAGCAGGAAAGTCCTTAAATGAGATTTTAGCAGATCCTCAGGTTTTTGCTGATGTTTTAAAGTGCTTAATTTCAGCCCAGGAGTTGAAATATCTGTGTCTGTAACCTCAAATCAGAGTGCAGGGAGAAAATACCTGAGGCTAATACCCTCCATGGTGAATTAATGCTGATTCACACACTCTTCTTGCTGCCTTTTTAGTGCTTCTTTCACATTTACTGGCCTCAACACCAAAACGAGAAGTTACATTTCATCAGCATTTCTTTTTTATTCCCCCTTCAGCCACCAGGATGTGATGACAGTCACACCATGGCTGGTCCCCATCATCTGGGAAGGGACCTTCAATCCTGAGATCCTGGACAGTGCCACAGACCCTGAACCTGAGCATGGGAGTGACAGCCTTTGCTGTTGGAAAGTAAGGGAAGCACTCAGTGGACACAGTTCTCAGGGTGATGCCTTTCCTCTGTGGAAAGATGATTTTGGCTTTTCTTTTCCTGGAATTTGTCCCAGTTTAAAGGGGGCTTTTGTGCCTGTGTAGTGCATCCATAATCACACAAGCCCACGGGATGACAACAATTAAGGAACCTGAAGTGTGGGCAGTATTTTTTAAGAATTAGCAGGTGGCTTGGGAATTAGAGCTGGTCAAAATGGGGATAATCCCCTTATTCCTCATCCTCCACTACACCTGTTGCTTGTGTAGTGTGTGGATTCTTGCAGTGATAATCAGTGAACTCTCTTCACTCCTTGTCCTGCATTCACTAACATGCCCTTTGTAATCCACCACTCCTCCCCTTGGAATCCTGGGATAGTTTGGGTTGGAAGAGACTTTAAAATTCATCTCCTTCCACCCCCTGCCATGGGCAGGGACACCTTCCACTATCCCAGGTTGCACCAACCTGGCCTTGGACACTTGCAGGGATCCAGAGGCAGACACAGCTTCTCTGGGCACCCTGTGCCAGGGCCTCCCCACCCTCACAGGGAACGATTCCTTCCTAATATCTGATCTAACCCTGCCCTCCTTCAGCTGAAGGCCATTCCCCCTTTGCTCTACCACTCCATGCCCTTGCAAAAAGTCCCTCTCCACAGAAAGCCCCTCCTTGTCCCTGCAGTGCTCTCCATGGGCTGTGTCTGTGCAGGTACACGAGGTTTGTGCGGCGCTTCCTGGAGTCGGCAGAGCGGCACCTCCTGCGGGGCTCCCAGGTGAACTATTACACCTTCACAGACAGCCCCGAGGCCATTCCCCACGTCCAGCTGCAGCCAGGGTGCAGGCTTGTCACCATCCCCATCCAGAACTACTCCAGCTGGCAGGAGATGTCCATGTGCAGGATGGAGACCATCAACCAGCACGTGGCCGAGGTGAGCCATCGGTGCCTCTTCTGCCTGGATATCAGCATGGTGTCCCACAGCCCCTGGGGCCCCGAGATCCTGGGGGATGTGGTGGCAGCCATCCACCCTGGCTACTCCCAAGACCCCTGAGAGCAGTTTCTTTGTGAGAGGAGAAGCTCCTCGGCAGCCTTCATCCCTGAGGGAGAAGGGGATTTCTACTGTGGAGGAGCCGTGTTTGGAGGCTTGGTCAGGAAGGTCTATGAGCTCACCAAGACCTGCCACATGACCATCCTGGAGACAAAAGCCAAAGGGATTGTGGCAGCCTGGCAGGAGGAGAGTCACCTCAACAGGCACTTCCTGTGCCACAAACCTTCCAAGGTGCTTTCTCCAGAGTATATATGGGATGACAGGAAGCCAAAGCCCCCCGAAATCCACCTCATCCATGTTTCCACAGTGGATAAGAACTACAGAGAGGTCCGAGACCGTCTGATCCCTGCAGAGAGATCATCCACACAATCAAAGCCACCAAAATTAGCTCCCACAGAATGTGCCCCACCATGAATTTTTGTTCCTTGTAGGAACAAACTGGGAAGGGAACATGTTGATAGTTCCTCTGGAGAACAGAGTCAAAATGCATTTCAGAAGCAGCAGTCACAGTGCAGGTGAGACTGAAAAGGTTTTTGGATTCCTACTCTTTGTAAATACATCCTGCTTGAGGCTGTAGCACACAAAAAAACATCCAAAAGGCCAGTTATCCAATGCGTGGCTGCAGTTGCCTTTGCCTGAGTGTTTTCCTGAGGCCTGGCGGAAACTTAACAAGATCAAAATGATATTTGACATTCCTGTGGAGAAGGAGAAGACCTTGAGTTCTGGTAGAGACCTTTTCACTTAAAAAAAAAGAACATTACAGGGCAATAAATTTTCCAAATTGTGATTTAAACTAACACCCTTTGTCAGAATCAGGAGTAAGCTTGCACTTGGAGTATGTTACCCCTGACTAGTGTGCAGCAGGATTTCTTGGACCTTCTCAGCAGAGAGCTGGTGCCAGGCATTGCCAGTAAGAGCCCTGGTCTGACAGGACAAACAGTGTGAACTCATCTAGCAGTTATCTCCCAAATTCCCATCTGTGCTTTGGAGACCCAAGTTTAGACAGAACTGGCACAGCTCAGAGCAGACTGAACTTCTTCGGGTTTATTTCAATCACAGATGTGCTCTGAACCTTTTCCCTGGGTCACATGTCTCTGTGGATCATGTAATCTTTTCCAACACAAAAAATCTGGTTTTGAGATGTTCGTGTTCCTCTCCATTGCTTCAGCCCCTTCCAATTTTTCTGAGCTCTGTGAAACAAATTGGCGAGAAGCTGCTGGAGCTGACAGCAAACAGGATGATTTCATTCCGTAATGAAATGCTCTGGTGAAGCTGGGAGCTCAGTGCAGAGCTGGAAGTAGGCTGGGGTTAACATTTTCTCTCCTTGGATGTGATGAGGAGCTGAACCAGGCGTTTAGAGCCTGACAGCTCCCTTGGGGAGCCGCCACGGCTGTGGCTGTCAGCTGAGGTCACAGCGTGCCACCTCCCCTGTCACAGCAGGGCTGCCAGAAACATCACCTCCCTTTGCTACCAAAGGGCTGAGCACGTCAGTCCCTGTTCACTCAGAGGGAGCAGGAGAGAGGCCACGGGAGCTGCAGGGAACGGCAGGGAGGGGAGGAGCAGGGTGAAAGGGTGAACAGGCTGTTTCTAAGGGAACAGTTTATGGGGAAAAAAAAAGGAAAAAGAAAGAAAAGGAAAAAAAAAAAAAAAGAAAAGCTCATTTGGCAGAGAGAGGGAAAATGGGGAAGAGGTGCCTGACTGCTCCTGCTTCTCCTCACATGAGAAAATTGCTGTATGGCAGCGAATCAAGTATTCAAAGCTTTAGGGCCCCACCACTGATTGCAGATGACTTAACGAGCCATTTCAGTCCTGTGTGAGCAGGCTGGAAATGGCACTTGCCACTGTCATTGCAGGCATTTCATCTTCCAGAAGACTAATTAGAAAAGCTCTCACGGTACCTGTAATATAGATAAGGTACCCAAAATACCTCCAGCCCCAAAGCCCCACTGGCAGCTGGGTCGGCTGATTTGTGCTTAATCCAGCAAAGGGTCTTTATTACATTTTTTCCAGACTGTTCTTAGGGATGTGGTGCAGGAGGAAGATGCCCCTTAACATAACTAAACCAGAACTGAAACCCCTGCCATTTATGTTGGGTAACCAGGCACCTCATGTAAGCCAAAATGGTGAGGAAAAATACTTACCCAAATATTTCCAGAAAGATACATTTCTAACCAGCCCAGGATTATTACTGTCTGTTTCTTATTTGTTAAAGTAAAGTGCCTCGAGGCCATGCTGAAACTGGGTTCTCATTATGCCAGTTATACATATATGCATATGGATTCTTTACCAGCCAGAAGGAGCTGTCCAGTCTGCTCTGCACAGGACAAGCCAGATAATTTTATCTCCTGGTGTCAGAACATGGCTGGGCTGGGCTAGGTCTCGTAGAAAAGTATTCAGATTCCAAGAAAAACGTGAAGTTCCATAGCAGCCACAAATCCATAGATCAGCTGTGGCAATGGCCAATTCCCCTTGTGCCTTAATTCTGCTGGAAATTGTTCTGGGTTTGCAGCCATAGGGCTTCATTCTGCCACATTAATTATTGAATTCCTGTGCAGATACTCATAAATCCTCTGTGAGAGGAGTTCTGCAGCAGAGATGATGGGTGATGGAGGGTGGTCTGTGTGTTCTGGGGTACCTGTTTCGAAAAAATTGTGAAGGGCTTGGTCTGAGCTCTGCATCCGAGCTGCCTGTTGGCCAAATCCTCAGCCCTCTGATTGACAGGGTAATGGCCTGGTTTGTGCTGTGCCAAACATGTTTATTTTCCTGGCAGGCCTGCAGCTTCTCCCCAGGGGAATGGCTTGTGTTGTGTGACACAGTTCTGCTCCACAGGGCTGTGGTTTCAAGCAGTACCCACAAACTCCCAGTGCCTCCAGGGAGCAGGAGAATGGCTGCAGAAAAACACCCCCCCGGTGCTGTGTGGGAGATGTTCCCTGAATCAGCTTGTGCCCTCCTCTAATTAATGAAAGGCTGGACTTCTGTTGTCATCTCCTGCTGATTAATCCCCTTCCCCCACCAGCAGCAGCGAGCTTTCCTTCTCCCAGTTTGGATTGTGCAGCCTGGGGCTTGTGTGCAGTGTGGGAGCTTCACCAGGACCTGCTTTCTGATGTGCATTCCCCACCCACACCCAGTGCACAGCAGGGAAACTGAGGCACTCGGCAGGAAGACAGCAGTGTCACTCTTGTCTTCCTCCACTCACCACAGGGGACAATGTAGGCTTAAGCGTTCTTGTGCCAAAGGAATTTGGATTTGGAAATGCAGGGAACTGCATGAGAAGTGAATCACCACATGTAAGTAAACCCCACTGCCTGGGGATGTCATTGTGCTCTCAAGGTATTTGCCAGTCAAGCTCTTAACCCAGCCTCAGATCAGCGGCTTGTTGCCTTCCCAAGGGCCCCTTGTTCTTTCCATCCCTTTCTGCTCGGCTGCAACAGACTCATCATTCATTGTCCCTCTGATTTAAGCACCCATCTGACAGGCTGTTTCTTTCCTTCTCCCTGCTGCTGCCTTGCCCAGGGCACCCACCCCCAAAGGGCAAATTTCTCTGCCTGGTGTGAAACAGAAACTTCCAGCACTGAGTATGATTTGAGGTGGGGCCAGACTGTGATCCTCTCCTTCTCCCCACTGATGGCACAAGAATCATTTCCACTAAGCCAAATTAGGACTCTTTTCCACTCCTGTTTGGGTTTCCCCTCCCACAGCTGATGTTCCCTGACATTTTTGACCAGAAATGTCGTTTTGTACCACACAGCACCAGTTACAAAGGGACTGGCTTAGTCAAACTTTCTGTGGGTGAGATGTGTGGCTTTGGGGCACAGAAATGAGATGTTCACTGAGCAGAGGGAGATGAGGAGGGGCAAGAACATCAGTTACACGTTCCCTGCACAACACCAGCTTGTGGAAAAGCCACGTGCATCTGGCTGGCTTCATGCAGCTGAGGCAGCGCGGTGGTGGAAAGGAGCTGGAAGGCCGGGAGCTCCCTGCCAGAGCTGCTGGGTTCACTCCCCTGCCCTTTGTCCCACCTGTTCAGCCTGTGGCTCCCTGAGGGAGGAACTGTCTCTGTCTCTTGTTCTGTGTTCACACAGGGCCCAGTCTGGGTCACTCCATGGGGGTTTGCTCCTATCTCAAAGGGCAGCTCTTAGCACCAAGGTTATTATTTTCTCACTTGAGTCCCACCTGCTCCGCTTCACCTCCTGCCCCAGCAAGTCCCCGTGGGACCCCAGGGCTGACACACACAGAGCAACAGCTGCTCTCCAGGTGGAGTGACAGTGACAGTGACAGGCCGTTCTGGGGACAGCAGGAACTGGAGAAGGAGTTACAGGAGTGGGTTGGGTTGTACTTTACTCATGGTAAATCCCCAACCCTGCGGTTCTGCTCCACACAATCAAATAATTTAGGGAATCATCACTAGAAAAACACATCTGAAGAGTGACATTTAAATGTCTGCCTGCCCACCAGACTCCCTCCTTTCTCCACGAGTGTTGCTGTACTGACTTGACTTTCCCGTGCTATATTTAGGTTAAACATAGATCCACCAAATGTTGCTGTTTTGTGTAAAACTAGTGTAAAGCCCTAGGAGTAGAAACGCAGTTTTAGCCACAAATCTCTACTGCTCGTATGCCCACCTCATCCCCCTGCTCCCCTGCTGAGCCTTTAGCCAATTTAAAGCAAGCCAGATGAGTACAAATCACATTTAAAAACGGTTTTCGTTCTGGCGTGGTTTTCAGTGAGTTTTGCCAGCAGCAAGTCACACAGTTCTAGACCTTTTGAAGTACGTGTTTTTCTCACTGCTGAGCACTGACACCGTTTCTATAATTAGAACGATGTTGCTCTGTAGCAGCATCTAGTGCCAGAGCCAGAGCCCTGGCAGCACCTTTTCCTTTCCTGGCTGCGCTCCCCAGCCAGAGCTGCTGGTTCAGCTGGCCCGGAGCCCCGGAGGAGCGGGACGGTCAGGTGCGATGGGCTGTGCCTTGTGGCTCATTCCCGCTGTGCCCCCGGAGAAAGGGGGGTGGCTGCGGGGTGTAGGTGCCCAGGACCAGCACTGCAGCGCCTGGGAGCACTCGGCCATGGACTGACGCAGCTTCTCCCGGCTCCTTCTTCTCCTGCCATCGCTGTAATGGCTCATGTCATCGGCCTCACGATGACAAACGATGCGGACCGGAGCCGCTCTGTTTCCAGGGCAACCCCGCTGGCTCCCCAGCTCCCGCTCCAGCGCTCCGGCCGTGCGCCCGCAGCTCCAGCAGCGCTTCCCGGGGGTGCCCCCGTGCCCCGTTTCGGTGCGGGGCTGAGCGGAGATGAGCAGCCGGGTGTCGGTGTCGTGCCCTGGCTCCCTGCCCCGGCCTCTCCTCCTGGAGGGGTCCGGCCGGGGACAGCCCGGAGGGTCCCGGGGGTCTCTAAGCCACGGCCCCAAGCTCTTCTCCTGTTGGTACCGCACGGCAGCGCCGCTCCCCACCCACACCACCTGCTCCCCGGCGGGGTCTGCACGGTGCCTTCCCGCAGGTCCTGCCAGCCCCGCGGCGTCCGCAGCTCCCACTCCCGGGGGAAAACACACGCGAAGAGCGGAGGGGTGCCCCGGGTGCCCCTGGAGCGGTGCCCGTGCGTGCGCCCACGGGCGCGGGTGGCACCAGAGAGGTGCCCACGAGTGCCCCCGCTGCAGCCGCGCACCCACCCTCCCGGGAACGGGGCCGGGCAGAGCCGGGAGCCGCCCCCGCCCTCCCGGTAGCGGCGCCCGCCCCGGTCCCGCCCCGCGCTCGGCTCTCCCGGCCGCGCTCGGCGCTCCGCGCTGGCGGCTCCGCGGGAGCGGCGGGGGCCCATGGCCGGCGCGGA
>NW_024582065.1:6666983-6732901 GCF_017639235.1 Corvus kubaryi | reverse complement strand
GGCCAGCGGCTCTCGGCGCGGCGCTGGGGCTATGAGCGGGGCACGATGATGATCGACACCCAGGTGAGTGCGCGGGGCGCCCGCCGGCTTTGTCCCCCCGAATTCCCCCGACCCGGTGCGCTGTTGCCGGGCTCGGCCCCCTCCAGAACCCTCGTTAGAGGGGGCTCAGGGAGGCCCACGCGTGTCCGCGGCGAGTGACTGATGCGTGCGCCGTGCCAGGGAGCCGGGGGGCTCTGGCGGGGCTTGCTGGGGGTCTGTAGCTGCAGGTGTTCGTCCCTTGCTGCCTGTTGGGGTCGGGGGACGCTGTACGTGCCAGCAGCCCGCGCCCCTGGTCTGCAGCGGGGGCTTCAGCGGAGGAGAAGCAGCAGCTTTGCCGAGGGACTGGGGGAAGTCTGTTTTTCAATGTTTTTTCTTATTTTTCTTATATTCTGTTTGCTTAATGGGTAAATGCGGCTGGTGGGAGAGGAGGTGGAGGATTGGGAACGACAGGGAGACAGTTTGGGACGGGGTCTGAAGGCGCTGCGATGCTGCAGCAGCCGCTGTGCTGCGATGCTGCTGGCAGGCTGGCGCTGCTACGTGCTGTGCCAAGCCAGGGCCAGCTCTCCTGGCACCGCTCAGGCCAAGTGGCATCAGCAGGTCCCTTGTCTCTGCCTGGTGTGTTTATGAGGCCACAGAAGCTAAATCGAGCCGAGATGGGCTAAAGCTCTGCACTCCCAAACCCACTGGTGCTTTTGGGGCAGGGGAGGATGGAGCAAAGGCATGAAATTTGGGGATGGCACCAGAACGTGACTCTCGGTTTGGTCCTGATGCTCCTCTGACTTTTTGCTTTCTATTCCTCTTCTGATGTTCCCCTCCTGATCCCAGCCCTGGGAAGGGGGGTCTGTGCTGCTGCCGTTGTGGGGGTGGTGGGAAGGTAAGTGGGCAGCAATGGCTCCTTGGAGACCAGGGATGAATAAAGGGAAGGGCTGATGCTGTGCTGGAGAAGTGGGCTGGGATCCATTTTTGGACTGGAAAATGTGCATTCCAGAGCTGCCTCCTGCACCCTGTGGGTCTGTTTGGTCTGGGCCTCCCTCACCTTGGCCCAGCCTAATAAACAAAAGCTGAATTAGCTGTCTTGGGGGCACGTGTATGAGGCAGGCCCTAGTGCCAGCACCAGCACGTGCTGGATGGATGGTGGCATGTCCCTTTGGCAAAGGGCAACCAAAATACTGGAGTTTGGCTCCTGACCCTGCCACGGGACAAGAACAAGAGTTCTCTATCATTATGGAGTGGAAAGATTGATCTTGCTGGAAGATCTAGAAAATTGAAGGTGTAAGGTTGTCTAGAAACAGATGTCCAGAGCTCAGCCTCCCAGGCTGGGGGATGCACGTTGCATCCTACGGAATGTTTTGCATTAAGGTCTCAGCTTTAGTCTTCCTGTTGCTTTTTTATGCTTACCCCATTTTATATATTCATTTATAGATATATTTTATGTGGGTAAACTGAGGCACGTAGAGATACTTGTTCCAAGCCCAGGATCCTGCGTGGGTGGAAAGCAGAGGTTGAAAGCCCTGATTCTGCCTGCTGAAGAGGATGAGCCACTCTGCCTTTTAAGGGGTGCAATTCATTGAGGTCCTGTTGTTTGTGGCTACCAGTTAAGAGGAATTTCCAGCTGCACCCGCAGCTGCACCCTGCCAGTTCTGAGGGCTGTACAGCTACGTTTTTCATGCCTTGTAAATGTTTCTCTCCCTGGTTGCTACGGGAAAGACCCACAAAAACAACTGGTAAAACTGAGTGTTACAAAGTAAATAAGCTGAGCAAACAAGGAGATTTTTTTTTCATCTTTAAGTGCTGCAGGTGTGTTGTTCCAGGTGTCCTGACATGTGAAAGCAAAGGTTCATGTGCAAGGGTGAATTTTAGCCTTTAAAGCAGAAACCTGCTCTTGAGCTGGGTCAGAAAGTGGCTTCCACCCTGAACCAAGCTCCCAGAGCAGCAGGCTCATCCCCTCTCTCCCTTTCTGGCCATTTGGGCAGGAGAAGGGAGCAGATGGTGGATGAGCGGTCTTGGGGCTGGCTGGGGGCAGGACTCAGAGAGCACGAGTGCAGACAAGCAAGGCTGGAGCTGGATTTGGTTTTGTCTTTCCTTTCATCTGCTCCCAGCATCTGAAGTGGCTCCAGTGGCTCGGAGTTAACTCTTGGTGTTGCTCTGCAGGGGCAGGGGGGCGAGCTGGCAACAAGTGACAGCGAGCGAGGGTCCAGCTGGCAGCAGGGGCTGGGAGGCAGCAGGTGGAGAGATGCAAAGTCCCTCCTCGGCATGGCTCAGCCACTCCATCTGGAGCTCCCACTCACGCCTGTGTCTGTGTGCCTGGGCTGATCAGACATGAGCAGAGGATGCAGCGACTGCTGCAGGCTCCAGAATAAATCTCTGGGACATTGTAATGATGGATCTGACATCCCCGAGCTCAGTGCACTGTATTATCTTCGGGGCCAGTTTGCTCAGAGATGACTCTTTCAGTGAAGAAATGAGGAGCTTTTCAGGGCTTTGGTTATTCTGGGGTTGTGTTTTGCATCTCCTCACAGTGTTTTCACTCTGTCATTCCTTAAACGGTGCCTGGCTGCTGGACCTGATCAGGGCAGTCAGGGCTGCTGATCTCAGGTGGTGATCACCAAAGCAATCTGCACTATCCATCACCGTGGATTTTGCTTCTGATACCTTTCCCATTGCTATAGCAACCCATCTGACGAGGATGCCAGCGCGCTTTCCAGGCAGTGTGTGCAGGGAAACTGCTTCACCTGCCACCAAGCTGCCACCACTTGTGGGGCAGGGCTGGTTAACTGGCAACTGCACACGGGTGCTGAGCCTGGAGAGGCAGAGGAGCTGCTATCAGCTCCCTCAGGCTGACCCTGCTCTCCCAGGTGCCCCCACCACCTGCAGTTTCCCTGGGATATCAGGGTGATTCAGTACAGGTGGGGGGAGTGCACGGTGCCTAGTGCCAGGATCTGGGATTTCTCTCCGAAGGAGATGCTCAGGATGGTGTGAAGGAGCTTGTCAAGGCCCAGTGAGTGTTCGGGGCTGCTTCCCTCTTCCCCCTCCCCCTGCGTGTGGAGAGGCTGGAAGATGGGCCTCAGCTCCAGGGTGCTGATGGAGGAGGGTGAATGTTTGCCTGCTTTTGCCAAGTGAGCCTGTTCCCTCCTCCGTATCCTTCACACTCTGCAGTCACTAGATGGGCACCAGGACGTTCTCTGTTCTGCTCTGCCTCCTCATCCTGCTGTCCTGTGCTTTCCGTGCAAACCAGAGGCCGTCCAGCTGTGAGTGGCCATCAGGACAGCTGGGGGGCTGCCTTCCCTTTGCAGTGATGCTGCTGGCTCGGCGCTGGCTGGGGATATGTTGTGCCCGGTGTGGCTTTCGGGCTGTGTGAGCCCTGCGAGGGCCGGCCAGGGCTGCCCCGAGCCCAGCGGGGCTGTGCAGCAGATGGCACTGTTGTTTTCCCTATGAGTTATTGCCGTGGCTTCGCTTCCTCAGCGCTGGGAAGGGTCAGCGGTGATGGGAGCGTGGACAGGGCCGGCGTCCAGCTCCCTGGGAAAGCCCAGCACGCCAAGCTGGGCTCCGCTGTGGGGAGCAGAGCTCGGTGTTTGGGCACCGCTCACCCAGGAGAAGCCGTGCTTGTCTTCATGGTGATGAGTAACATGAGCCAGCTCCATCCTTGGACACCTCTGGTCCAGCCCCCAAATCCTCTGTGGGTCCGCTGGGAGAGGCCGTGTCAGTCACCGCGTCCCTCCTATGAAAAGAAACCCCTGATCCACCGTTTCCTTTTGCGCTTGTCCCCAGTGTCACCAGCCAAGCCCTCCCCCAGCTCTCCCCCAGCGCTCCGTAAACAGCAGGGAACGCGTGACCTTTCCATCAGCTGGGAGCGAGAGGTGCCGGTGCCGCTTTCCAGGCTGCCGCATCCGCGCCTCCAGTGTCACGACGGGAGCATTTTCCACGTGCTGTGGCTGGACTGTCACAGCCCTGGCGTTCAGGGGTGGCAGTGGCAGCTGCTGGCAGCTGTTTGGGTGCTCCCAAACAAAATCCATCCCTCTCTGCCCGGCGCCGGCTGCCGCGGGATGCGCTGGCGGAGCCTCCAGATGTTGACAGGTTTTCCTGCTGGGATCGCCCGAGTCCAGCCCGCGTGACCTGCGGTGGGGTTCACCCGTCTGTTTTCCTTGAGGATTTGCATTTTTAAGTGGCTGGGTTTCCTGGGGACCTTTTGGCTCCCAAGGCACCGCGGGTGCGCCCGGGGCGGGTCTGTGCGGGTGTCTCCGCGGATATTCGCTGTCTCCGCTGATATTCTGCTGCGCTGCACGCCTTGGCCGCGGGTCAAAGGCAATGTTTGTAGACATGAGCTGACGTCAGAGGCGGCTCGGTGCTGGCGTGCTGGGGGATCACAGAGTTTCCGCTCCCTCGAGGCCCTACAGTGCAGCGGGAGTTCATCCTCTGCAAGGTTTTACAGCCCCCTCCGTGCTCCCGGGTTTGCTGTGGCTCCTGTGCTTGGAGCTGCTGAAGCTCACATGCTCCCTGGAATAGGTGTAGCTGCAATTCAGGGTCCTTCACCACCCTGCCTAGAGAGACATTTCAAAGATGGGAGAAAGGGAGAAGGAGAATGAAGGGGCTGGGGGAGAAGGAAGGGGTGCGGCAGTGCCCCGATGGGTCAGAGGGTGGAGAAGCCCTTCCTTGGTCTGTCCTGCCCTGTGTGGCATCTGGAGAAAACCAGAAACTTTAGAGGTGGTGGCAGAGCTCTGGGATATCAAAACATGTGGGATGTCAAGGCATCCCAGATCAGGCCCTGCACTTCCCTGTAGGGTCTAGAAGAGAAAGGGAGGAGGAGAGGAGTGAGGTGTGGTGCAGCCATTGCTGTGGGCTGGCCAGCGCTGTCAGGAGGGATCACTGGAGAAGCGCTCCTGGCATCCTGGAGGAGATGTGCGGGTTGCTGGCACAGCCAGAGGTGATGCTGTGCCCGGGATTCAGGATGTGGCCGTGTGAGCCTGGTCTCCTGAGGGCAGATAACACCCTGCAAGCCGAGTCTGGCTCATGGGTTTCTCGGGACATCTGCTGTCTGTTTTTATCTTCCCTCTCCCATGCAGTCCCACTCTGTTTCCCACTCCCTGCCTGGGCTGGCGGCAGGAATCAAACCCTGCAAAGTCCTGAAGGAGCCCGGCCGGCTCCGTGCGAGCCCTCAGCACGGAATGAGGAGGTCGAGGTCATCCCTCAGTGCAGCCAGGAGGTCCCTTTGAAATCTTCAGCAGCCGCCCTGCCCCTCGGCCTCGCTGGCTCCATCCCCCAGCGGATTTCCCACCGAGTGTTTCCTGCCTGTCCCTCTCGGCCGTGTCCCACACAAACACAGCTCTTCACCTCCCCGGGGAGGTGACATCCCCGGCGTCAAAAACAACAAAGGGCAGCCAGGGTGGCGTGGCAAAGTCCAGGGCAGGCAGGAACACCCTGCTCATGGGGACTGAATTACAGGGAACAGGAGCACAGCCATGTTCCTGAATTACAGGGAACAGGAGCACCGCCAGCCCTTGGCTGCTCCCAGCCCCTCTCCAAGGAGGTTGGGCAGCCCCGGGTGCAGAGCCAGTGGTGGAATCTGCTGGGAGGGGATGGAGGAGGCTTCCCACGGTGGTGACGGTGGTCGAGGTGTGCAAAAGCATTGGCTGTGCAGGCCCAGAAAGGCGCTGCTGCCCCAGCTGTGGGGTATCTGTGGGTGCACACTGGGAGAGGGCAGCTGGTCCAGGGCAGGAGCAGCTGAGGGATGGGGCTGAGCCCTGCCTGTGTGGAGGCTGGAGCAGCAGGGCTGGGTGCCCTTTCTTTTTCATCATCATCATCATCATTTTTTTTTTTCTTTTTTTTTTTTTTTCACTAATTAAAGTGTTCTTATCTTGGCCCATGAGGTTTTTTCCCTGGGAGAAGTCCCACGTTTTCTGCCCCACGCCCAGCAGGCCAAAGGGAGCACAAATCTCCCCCTCGTTTAAGGGCCCTGTTTTTCTTGGCAGAGGTTGAAAGTCCCAGCAGGCTTCAAACCCTCCCGTTCAGCATTTCCATGGCGACAGGAAGGCTCTTCTGGTGGCTGTGCCGTCCTCGGTGGCACCAAAATAACGAGGCTGGTGCAAGCACTGTGCCTTGGTGGGGGGTTTGGAAGGCAGAGCCTGTGTCCGGTGTGGGAGGACTGGACACTCTCCTTCCCCAGAGCTTGTGGAGGGCAGCTGATTTTGCTGCACTGGGGTGAGCCCAAAAGGAGGAAGGGGCTGTTCAGGAGACCATGCCCAGCCTCCTGTGCTGTCAGTGCGTGTGTGGCACTGCTGGCGGTGCTGTGACACCGTGTCCCCGGACAAAGAGCCCATCCTGCACCTCTGCATCCATAACCCATCCTGGGAAATACCAGCCCTGGCACTTTGCAGTGCTGTGTGAATAATTAATTAAAGGCAGAGGAAGGGGAGATGGCTGCTAAACGCTCCCGCAGCCCGGGGAAGGTGCATTTCTGCTGCTGGCAAGGCGTTTGCGTCCCTCCTGCTGCAGCACAGACCCTCCTCCCCAGGCTGCGGATATCCCCACCTGCCGTTTGGAGGGATCCCTCAGGGATTTCAGCCGGACGAGGCATCAGCCGGGCATCCAGCCCTGTTGTGCGCGATGGCACAGCCCCTCATGTGGCACTTGGAGGGAGGTGTGGCCGCAGGACCCGCGGCTGCTCCAATCCCTGTCCCTGCGTGCGGCTCAGCAGCGTTTCCCTGGAGCTCAGCGGAGCCTGGCGGCTTCTCCCGCTCGCATGGAAATGCAGCATGGCTCTGGCTGCCTGGGACTGGCTCGGAAATTGGGATTTTACATCCCCTGCAAGCTCGATTTATGGCTTTTTCCCCCTCCTCTGCCTGCCGATGCTAACTGGGGGAGAGGGCTGCGCTCTTGTGATGAAATGTATCCCTTCTCCTTAGAAAGCAGCGAGGAAATTCCCATTCTCCCACGGAATGCTTATATATTTTGGCCCAAGCTGTGTATCTTTTGCAGTCAAACACCCACAAGTAGGGCCAGGTGCAGTGATATTTGTCAGTAGTTCAGGGGCCAGCTCCTGTGAGTTTGCCTGTGTGGGCACCCTGTGCAAAGTCTCCTGGCTCAGTGACCGCAGCCAGAGCCTGTGTTTTGTGGTGGCATCCAACTTTTCCCTGTGGTGGCCACCACTGACCCCTCCCTGGCCACTGTGGGTGTCACAGCGCTGCTTTTGGGGCATTTATCCAGTATTTACTGGAGCTGGGTGCTGCACGGGGTGGCTGTGACTGCTTATACAAGTCCCCTTTGCACTCTTCCCAGTGCTGCTTGAACGGGTGTTTAGTTAATAGGATTATAAAGCTTTCCTGTCGTCAGGCAACGGAAATCAATGGAGGGCCCCTGGGAATGAGCTTCATCCGATTTCCAGCACAGCCCCCGCCCGAGTGTGTGCCCAGAGGCTGCAGCACTGCCCAAGGGGGGATGTGCTGCTCCTCTGTGGTGTTCCCCGCGCTGGTGGGGCCCCCTAGAAATAAGGAAAAAAGGATGTAAAGCTATTGGAAGGTATCCAAAGAAAATGGTGAGAGGGGACTGCACATGGTGGAGACTTCTTTAGTCCCTGGAGGCTGCAAAACAGGCACGAAGAGGGAGGATTGGGAGAGCCTTTGGCTCAGGGTGTACGGCTGGAAACCTCCAGGCTGCCAAAGCCACATCTCTTATCTCTGGAGCCTGGGGTTTGCTGTCTGCCAAGTGACGGGGAGCAGTGGTGTGGATCTGCAGATAACCTCTTGGCCATGGGTAATGTGGGTTAAAGCACGTGTGAGGAGCTGGGGCTGTTTTAAACAGCACGAGGAGAGCAAGCTCCAGGGCTGGGGAGACTGGAACCTCCTCCACTGGGTTTGTTTAAGCTCCAGCTAAGCCCTGGAAAATGTGCTGAAGGGAACAGCCCTGCCCAGCGCTGGGGGCTCGGCCAAGTGGGTGAATTAGGGGATGCTCCATCTCTGGCGAATGCTCCAGACTGTGCTGTGCTGAGCACCAGCTCTGATTGCCTGCAGACATGTGCCCAGAGAGATGCCCTGGCCTTGCTGCCAGCCCGGTCTCACCACAGATGGCTGCTGCTCTGGCCTGTTGGCAGGTGGAATAAATCCCTGTGGAAAAATCGTGATTGGTAACAGTGGGGATTGTCATGGCTTGCTAATACCCTCAGCTCTCCGTTCCCCTGGCTCTTTCTCTTCTCCAGCAAAGATATTTGCAGTGGGAAGCACCTGGTCCTGCTGCTGGGCTGGTGTGGGGACAGCTGAGCCTTGCTGGTCCCTGCAAGGTCAGTGTCCAGAGCTGGCCCTGGAGGGGACAGGATGTGCTGACATTTGGGAGCTTATTCTTGGCCCCAATCTGCCAGTGCTGCAGGCTCCCCTGTCAGGCAGGTGTTCTGGGAAATGATGAGGCTTTTCCTTAGGTTTGGAGCTGCAGGGGACAGCGATGGGCACGTGGCAGTTTGTGGCATCGTCCCACATCTGTGCAGCGCCAGCTCCAAAGCCTGGCATGTGTGCCCAGCCTGGGCAGGGGGGCAGCCGTGCAGGGACACAGACAGCCCAGCAATCCAGGCACAAACACGTGTGGGCCCTATGCCAGGGATTTCCCGGCAGTACAGCCACGCCCGGGTCTCCCTCTCGTGGTGCACGTGGGGTGGGGACACCGCGGAGGTGTCATCGAAAGGGTTTCATCTGGTGGCAAACAGTTTTGGGGTGAACCAAGAAGGGGTGGTGGGACCAGCCACGGACTGCAGGGAGTCGTGTGGTCCTGTCCTCCTCCTTCCCTCTGGCAGTGGGGTGGAACGGGGGGCAGGAGGGAGCGGGGATCTGCCCGGGGACGCGGGGTCCTTCCCCACCCCACGTGTGAGCGGTTCTGGAATGGCTGTGTCGTGGTGGAAGGGCAGGAATCCCCTCCTGGAGCAGCTCTGCCCACCCGGGGGCTGCTGCAGCGGTGTTCCCATCCCGGGCTCTGTCCCCACCTCCGCAGGAAGGGAGGTTATGGAAACTCAATAAACTGTTGCCATGACAGCCCCGAGCACGGCCCCCTCCCGGTGCCGTACCCACCGTGACAGCTCGATATTCCCAGCTCCCCTGGGACTGATCTCAGGCAGGGGCTGAGGCTGCTGGATCGCAGGCAGGATTCCCTGCCGGTGCAGGGGAACGGTCTGGGAAGCAGGAAGGAGCCGTGTGGGTACCCGGTGTTCCCTTTCCTAGGTGGGAGCGGTACTCCTGGTCCCCTGTGCATCCTCCCCAGCCCCAGGAGCACGGCAGGTCCCCGTTGCTGCGGTGACAGTCTCCATGGAGACCGGTCCAGCACAGCTGCATCCCGGGGACCACGACAGAGGAGGCCGTGGGGATGCATCCCCCTCCCCACGGGGACACGCTGGCTCCCGGGGTGCACTGTCAGCCCCCAGGCGAGCGTGGAAATGGAAATCCCTCAAGTGGCAAATGTGTGGAGGAATCCCAAGGAAACTAATTGGTTTCCCCCCACCCCTCCTTTAATGCTTGTTGGCTTTCACTCCACGCTGGTAATTGCTGCTCTGCACCTATTAAAAGGCCGTCTCATGCTTCGCACGGGCTTGATTGTGAATTAATTTTGCATACGTGTCTATTCTGGGGAGCATGGGAATTTATTCAGGATGCCGAATGCCAGACGGGCTTTCCAGAGGCGTGAGGTGCGGCACAGGCTGTGCCTGCTCTCAGGAGCGACTTCGAGGGAATGACAGTGGCTTCTCCAAATAAATGCCTGAAAACAAGGGTGCAGATTCAAATCAATGGGATTTATTCCCACAACTAGTTTGGGACAAGACATCGTGGGTGCTTCTGTCTATCCCATTTGAGATTCCTCTTAGGTGCCGAGGTGCCTTTGATTTTCCCTGGGAAATAGGTATCCTACCTGCTCATGGTCTCCTGGAAGTCCCACCAGGTTCCATCTCCATATCTGTGCCCATACCTGCCTCTCTAAATCTACCCACAGGCCTTCTGTAAATGCCACAATTCTCCAGAGAAACGCTGTTGGGTTGGGATTTCCGTGGTTTTGAAACCAGGTTCCCTCTTTCTGTTACCGAGAAGTGTCAAAGGGGAAGAGCTATTGGGATTTTCCATTTGCCATTTACTCGTCATGCTGCTTTCTTTCCCCTTTGCCTTTCTGTCAGCCTTGCACAGTGAAAATAAACCAGCTGGTTTAGTGTTATTTCTCTCGAGTACCGCGCTCTGGCGCAGGATGCTGTGATGTTTGGGCATGGAGTTGCAATTTCCTTCGAAAAACAAACTCGCCATTGTTACTCCTGGGGAATTTCTTTCATTTTGTGGAGGTCTTTGATGCTTGAAATCAAGCACTGGAGTCAGTCTTCCTTAGGGGGGCTTTTGTGAGTCACTGGGTGCAAGGCATTCCCAGCATCATGGGAGAGGTTGGCCGCTGGTTTTTGGAGCATCCCAAATGTTCACACCATTGCAGCAATCCTCCTGTGCATGAGTTTGTCCCTGAAAGCTGCATTCACCTGTGCAGAGGTTCAGTCGTGGTGTGCTCAAAATGATGTTTTTGCAAGGTGACAGAGGCTGTTTGAACCTTAAGGAGGGGATGCACTTCCCAGTGCAGGAGCTGGTCTCTCCCTGAGGCAGCAGCGGAGCAGTTGGGGGCAGGATGCACCCAGCACAGGAATTACAATGAATTTGCCCTGCAGTTGCTCTGTTCCTGCCAAGACTCTTACTGGAAAACAGCATTTTCCCAGTAATGGTTGCTAAGCACTGAGGTGTCATGATGGGCTTTATCTGCTCAGCTGGAGCTGCAACAATAAAGCTCCAGTGCAAAATGAAGCAGGGAAACATCAGTGGCTGTGCTGGGGCTTCCCTGTCCTCCAGAGGCAATACCAGGAGGAGATTCCTCCTTCACCCAGGCAAGGCTGGCCCACGCTGCTATGAGGCTCCAGCAGCAGCTCAGTCCTGTGCCAGTGGGGATGGCTCCGTGCACAGGGATGGTTTCGGTGCTCGGCTGCTGTTGCCGGCAGAGCTGGGATCGTAGCACGGTTTCCACTCACGTCAGCCAGACTGGAGGAGCAGGAGGATGAAGCTGTCATTTAGAAATCTGCGTAGGATCATCCTGTCTGGGCTGGTTTGACGGTGGGGGATTCTTTGCTTTGTATTTCTGCTGCAGATCTCCCAGTGGGAAAGGGTTCAAAGCCACTCTGGGGGCTTCTGCTGAGGGACCGTTACCTTCCCCGGTGGCTGAGGCAGGTGGCCAGGCACACTGGTGGGTGGACATGCATGAGCTGGCCCCAGAAGAAGAGGGGAAGGTTTCACACCATGTCTGGGGCTGGGTGAATGCCCACAATATCTGGCTGGCTACCTTTGACCGAAGCAGTCCATGCACAGCAGCTCCCATGTCCCGTCAATCCACCGTGTCCCATTCCTGTTGGTTTGAGACGGTTCTCTGGAGCATCTCTTCTTTTGTCCAACCTCTGCTGCTGCTGCTTTGCCTAGTGTCCCTCCTTGCACTTGGAGTTTTGCTTTGTTTCACAGTCTGCCCATGTGGTTTGTGACTTTTCCAGAAGGATTGTCCCTTTTGGCATCTTTATGGCTGCCAGGTGGGATGTCGCTGGGCTCTGGGGACCAGCAGAGCAGACTGAGCCCCTGCCAGAGTTGTGTGCTGTGGGGTGGCAACCTCTGAGTCTGTCCCTAGCCCTTGAAGTCCAGGGAAGCCCCGGAAACCAGGGCACCAGCAGGTGATGAGACTCCCACACCTGCACACCTCCTCTGCAGAGATTCCAATTCCTGTGGTATAGATCAGCTGCTGAACAGGTTGATGAGTTCCTGGGAATGGTAGCCCTTGGAAATTTTGGCACTTGAGTGTGAAATCTGTGTCCTTCTCAGGATGTTTGGAAGCTGCAATCTCAGCTGAACAAGCCCAGCTTGTTACTGGAAAGTTGTTGTTGGAAAGCCGAGCTCTGCTGACCGGTTGTTGCAGGCAGGTGAGTAACCTGAGCTGGGGCTGAAGCACAGGTTTGAATCACCTTTCCTGGAGCCAGAGCTGTGGGCACTGCCTGTGCTGAGGGCAGGGTTTGGTGCTGGTGAAATATGGGACAGTCCTCCATGGGAATGCGCTTTGCATTGAGTCACCAGGGAATCATGAAGGAGCAGGACAGACTGCCTGTGCCAGGGAGTTTCCAGGGCTGTGGCACTGCCTCTGTGGCATGAAAAGAGTTGCCAAAATTCTATCAGTCAGCAGCTGAGGCATGGCCCTGGAAATTTTGCCTTGTCCACGTGCTCCAGCTGTGATCTCCCCTCTCTCCTCCCCTGCAAATCCGTTCCTGGGGCTGCTGCAGTGCTGCTCATCTCGGCCATATGGTGGATAAAAAATCTGCCTAATTTCCAGTTAAAACTTAATTTATGGTGGGTTTATCCCTATTTGGTCCCGTTCCAGGCTTGCCCATTAGCTCCCATTCCTGCAGCATGTACGGGCTGGTGTTCTCATCCTTGCATTTCTCCCGGGAATGATGGGCCAGACCCCGCTCCAGTCCCACACTCTGCCCCGGCTGGGAAGTGGCACGGAGGGTCCGTGTGTGTGTGTGTGAGACCCCTCTAACCCCGGCGTCTTGGCTCTGGCTCCTCCGCGGATGAGTCAGCCCGGCGCTGGCTTGGCGCTGAGCGGGGCTCGCCAAGCCCAGCTTACGTAACGCCGCAGGAATGCCTGGCTCAGCGGGGCTCCTCGGCTCTGCTCCGACACCCGGGCGTGCTGCGAGCCGCGCTTGTGGCCCCGGGCAGCGGCTGCGTTTGGGAAAACCGGGAAAAGTCTGCACGGTCCCAGACCTTTGCCCTGCAAGAGAGTCCTCAAAGTAGCACCCACAAAACCACCCAAAAGCGCCTGCCTGGAGCAGGGTCTGTTCTCCCTATTTATGTCGCTCCTGCCGGGCCCAGCTAGAAGGGCAGCTGTAAGGACATAAACTCCTGTTTGTTTGAGGGCAGTGGGGATTTCCATTGGCCTTTCGCCCCGGCCCCTCTGTTGGGTACATAGCTGGCCCCAGGGGCCCCCCTGGTTGGGTGTGAAGAGATGAACCCACCAAAGTGCTTCTCTAATGCTGCCCCCGCTGGGAAGAGACACCCCTGGGTGTCACCCCTGTCACTGAGCCTGGGCTCTGCAGCTGCTGAGGGTGAGGTGATGGCTCATGGACTTGGCCCCAGGTTCACTCTTGTTTGTGAGAGCAGTAACCTCCGTGTGATCCATGTCTGCAGGTGATACATGAGTTGCTCCACGTCGAGACTCCCATTTCACTGCTACTGTTGGTGAAAATTCTGTAGGAAGGTGCTTTTGATAGCAAACCCACCCCATTTTGTGCCATACTTCCTTTAGCAGAGCTCCGGTTTGGATTCGCAGGTGCTCTGGTGGGAAAGGCAGCCGGGAATGCTCACCTGGGCAAAACTTTCCATGCACAATTGTCCTACAAACGAGGTGGTCGTCAGTACTGATGGGCTCTCAGTGCCATGCTACATTCCCAGCGCCATAAGGTCCCCGAGCACTCTGTGGATGTGAATTATTTAAGCCTCACTGTGGTCCTTGGAGTACAGGAAGGCGTTGAGCTGAAACTGCCTCTGACAATGGAAAACAGGGATGGGAGAAGAGATGGGAAGAAAAGCGGAGGCTCCAGCTCCGACCATTCATGCTCCCCCTGTTTCACACCCCCTCATCCTTCCAGCTCTGCCTGTTTGCCTGTCACAACAGCCAGAGGGAAATGCTGTAAGTGCTGCAGACGCGGTCTGATCATAATCAGAAACCAACAGCAGGCAGGACCTGTTGTGTGTCTCCAAGACAATGCGCGGGCTTGGCGAGTGCCACGCATGTCGATGAGGCTGGGGAGCTCCCGGCGGGGCCGAGCAGCAGCCGGAGCCAGCACCGAGGTTATCCCGAGAAAAAGGAGAAGCTGGGGGCCGGCAGGGAGCCGGGGCAGGCTGGCCAGAGGCTGCTTCCCCAGCCTGGGGAGCGGCGGCGGCTGCACACACGCACGCACACAGGCGCACTCGCTCACACGCGCGCACGCTCAGCTCCCGGTGCAGCTCCTCGCCGCTCTTTGATTCGCGAGGGAGGAAACAAGACCTCGTAGGAGCGGCAGAAGCAGCAGCTGTTGGCAAGATGCGCTGACAAAATTGGACGGGGAGAGAGATCTCCAATCGGTTTCGCCGCCTGGGCTGGACCTGCTCCTGGGAGAGGAGCGGCGGAGGAGAGAGAGGAGGATGAGCAGCCCCTCCATCCCCGGGAAGATGGAGGCAAAACCTTTGTTCAACGTGCAGAAGGCTCTGGTGCAGCCTGTGCAGATGTGCATGTTGGATATCCCCCTGAGCGTGCAGGATGACGATGTAAGTACAAGGCAAGGGAGCTGCCAGCCCGGGGCCGGCTCGGGGACACGGTGGGTGTGTGAGGGGCAGAGAGGTGCTGTGACCCCACCCCGGCACCATCCGGGGGTGGTGAACTTCTGGCAAAGTTGACGATGCCAAGAGCTGGCACCGCCTCCAGATGTGACTGTTTCCTCTCTGGTGTATTTTGAGGCAGACAGTGGCGCTTGCCAAATCCAGGGCACCAAAACGAAAGCAGGGGTTTGGGAGGGAGGGGAAGCCTTTCTGTGTGCAATAAGAGTCGTGTTGTAGCTCGATGCGAAAGGGAGTGTTTGCTGTGCGTGTCCTGGCTCTGCTGCCCTGGAGTGGCTGGCGGGTGTGAAAGCCTGGGAGGCAGCTCTGCCTTCACACACCTTGGTGGCTGCCCTGCCTGGTGTCACCGTCCGTGGGCATCGGTCCTGCCCTCTCGCTCTGCTGCGGCTGCAGGGTTTGGTTCACGATGCAAAAACTGGTGTCGATTGCAGCATTGAGGCAGAGCTTTCCCAATGTGGGTCAGGGGATTCCTGCTGAGGGCTCCCCTTGCTGCCGTAACTCTGCCCCCCACAGAAAGACCCCCCGAATGTGACTGTGCATGAGGGACCGTGGGATAAAGCTACTGGAGAACCCAAAAATCAGGGGCAATGCTTTTTAGGGCTGGTGGGCGGTGAGCGGTCGGTGTCGCACCTGTGTAAGGGTTTTGGGTGTGATCCAGGTGCTGTTAAAATTTGAGGCAAAACTTGCTTTGATTTTTGGAGCAGGGAAAGCCCAGCTCTTGCTGTGTGTGCTCAGGGTGTGTAGTGTCACTGCAGGAGCCTTAAATCTGGATTTTCTCGATGGCCACCAACTGATCTGTCACAATCACTGTTACCTTCTCCTCAGCATTATGTGTGTGTTTAAAGAGGTGAAATGACAGCACAGAAAGGAGCCCAGTTCCCTTAGAGGAGGCAGTACTTTCCTGCAGGGCGGTGTGTTGGATCCTGGCAGGGTGGGGAGCCCCAGCCCAGCATCCTGAGTGTCCCTGCAGGCACAGGGGACTTGCAGGGAGCCTCCTATATTTAGAATCACCCCGGGGGGCTTTGCCAGAATCGGCGGTGTTACTGCACTAATGAGGATAATGAGGATACCTATGACGGCCACTGCGGAGCTGCCGGGGTGTGCCGGGGGTGGGCAGCGCGCCCCGAAAGCGCAGGTGCCTCCTGCAGCATTCCTGGGAAGGAGGGAGGGAGGGCAGCCGGGCGGTGGGAGGTGGCTGGAGCCCGGGATGCAGCGGGTGAAGCCGCGCCTGGGTGCTTTATTCTCCTTCAGCTCGATTCCTAAGCAGCAGATTTCTCCGGGCTTGCGGCAGGAGATCTCCATTCCTGCTCAGCAGTGCGATCTGGTGCTGGATTTCCCTGCGGCCCCTGGTGCAGCGCGGGGGATCCTCGGGGTTTGCCCGGCACAGGTGGAGGCTTCCCTGCTTCCCTCCCTGCTCTGGGCATCGGCTGGGAGCGGGCACGGGGAATGCCCTGGCCTGGGTCGCTCAGGGACCTCTGCTTGCTTGTCATATTCCTGTTTTTTTGCAGAAAAGGGAAATAATTTTTAAGAGGGCTGTGCAATGTGTTAGTGCTGGGGGTTTTTATTTGGTTGGTTGGGTTTTTAACAATTTCTACGAGCTCTCTGGAGGCTGCTGGGTGACAGCAAGTCCTGGCAGTTGTGTCACGGTGAGGTACCAGTTGGTAACTGGCACATCAGGGTGTCCCCAGCCCTCAGGTCATGGCTGGGGCATTAGTGCAGGACAGGAGAGGTTAGTGCTTCCCTGTGGGAACTCAAACTGCCAGGAGTCACATTGGGAATTGGTCTCCAGCATCCCCATTTTCACATTTCCCAGCCATGCTCACATCTCCCAGCTCTGGGCCCACAGATGCTTTCACCCCCTGCCCTCTCCTGCACTGGGCAGAGTGGGATGAAACCCCCAGGGGCAAGCACTGGCTGGCAGTACCCACGAGCAGGAGGTGGATCAGGGGCTGCTCTGCCTCTCCATGCTCAGGCACCGTTCCTGGAAAGCGGGGGCACAGCAGGCCCCATCGCTGGCAGCTCCGTCTGCTGCAAAACACAGCCCGGTGGGGAAACGCCAGCAGGGAAATCCTGAGTGGCATTTTTGTCTGTGGGGTGATGGGGAAACTCCTCTTTCAGAGCTGAAATATTCCCTCAGCCAGGCAGGGTTTGGTGTCTCACACCCACCCGCAGGTCCCTGCTCATCTCCTGCCGTCGCTTCCCCGGTCTGCGTGGGCAGCAGGGAGGGAGCAGCGTTGGCATTTCCCCCTCTATTTCAGGACTTTAATTTCTATTTCAGGCTCATTAATTTCCTTTCTTCTTGGAGATGGCACAGGCAGGTTGGGAAAAGTTATGGGGCTGCGTTACCTGGGGCTCTTCTGCAGGATCCTGTCCGTCAGTGTCCATCACGTCTGGGACATCCCTGTGGGAAGGCCTGGCTTGAGAAACGGGCTTTCCTCCTACTGCAAATCCATTCACTGAACACACAACTAACCTTTTACAGGCTGGATTCCCAGAGACTTTTGACTTCAAAGCCCAGGTTGGGACACCCCACAAAAACATGAACCTCTGGCTCAGGTCTCTTCTCCCAGGGCTGCAACTCTGTTGGGTCAACATCTCAGATTCCTGTTTTTCAGGGAAACTTCTCTGCCCCTGCAACGGACTGCGTCTCCTTTGGGGACATTTCCCCAGCTGGCAGGGGAGCCCTGGAGGTGCTCATGCCTGTGTTCAGTGGGTGGCCAGCTGGAAGGGGAACATCCCCCCCAGGTTCCCCTCAATGTGGTGCTGTGTATCAGGCAGAGAAGGCTCTTGTTTCTGCCTCCCTTGACAGCTTTCAGTGGGGTTGTCAATCCCCCCTTTCATAATTCAGCCGCAGCAGTTGCAAAATTGCCCGGGCTGCCTCTTTTGCTATGATGGGGAGGGATTTCCAAAGCTTTGCTAATAGAAGAGCAACAGTTTCTATGTCTGGGAGATGGGGAAATCAATGAGCAGGCTGTTGCAAGTGACATAACGGCTTTTTGTGGCATCTCAGGCAGTTCCCTGACATGATGGAGCTTTATGGCTCGCTGTTTGTCAGCTTAATTGGCGACATCCACTCCCTGCCAGTGCGAGCCCGCGGGGCTGGGAGGGAGCGGTGAGCCGATGCCCCGCGGGGGTGGGATGCTGCTGCCCGGTCCCAGTGCATCCCTCCTGCCTTGTGGGTCGGTCCACCCACGGCTGGGCATCCCAGGGCATCCCAGGCTGGTGCCATGCAGCGGTCACGGCCCTGTGTCGTGATGGAAACCAGTGGGAAAGCCCCCCTTGCTGCAGTGCCCGGTAAATGCGGGTCAGGGAAGAGCAGCACAGCCGGGGGCTCTCCCAGCACTGCTCTCTCCGAGCTGGACATTTGGTGACGCTCTACAGAGTGAGAAGAAATCGGGAAAATCTCATTGTCCCGCTTAGGTACTTGCATCCTCCGGAGCCTGTCCTGCCGGCCTCCCCATCTTTGCCTTCTCCCTTTCTCCTCTGTGATGTCCTAGTAAGTGCAGTCGGTTTGACTTCAAAGTGGTTAGCAAGTATTTTCCACTCCAGTGAGCTAATTAGTTAAATTACATTTCACATGCTAATTTATTCCTCTAATATTATTTTTTTCCCCTCAGCATACTGAAATACAGGCGAAGATAAAAGCTTGGTTTGACCTTAGAGCCAGGCTCAGAGGAGCTGGAGATGGGAACAAATTATTAGTTCCCAGGTTTGCCGTAGCACAGGCTTATTCCCTGCCGCATTTGAGACCTCATTCCGTGGAGTTTTAAAGAGTTTTAGCTGCCTGCAACTCAGGTATCCTGGGTGAAATGTTGTCCTCTGGCACAGAGAAGGAAAACTTTCAGATCAGCAGTAACGAGCTACCAATTTCCGGCTTCATTGTTCCTGTCTGCAGCACCGGTATCACCTTGGAGCGCTCCATAAATAGCTAATTAATCCTTGCGGGAGTGGGTGGGAATGGTGTTACTTCCCCCATCGGGGCTGGAAAGGCTTTAACTGGGAGTCAAGCAGGGACAGGGAATTGCTGCTGGTGTCAATCCCAGGTTGAAGCCGGGGTGAAGCGATAGCTGCCAACGGCCCCGCGATGAATCAAACTATGCTGTGCCTGTATCAAAGGCTGTTTCTTTTCCACTGCCTGCGTATGGTAGATGTTATCGAGAGGGAGGAGCTGAAAATGAGCTCTAGGACCATTTCCTGACCACAGTTACAGTCAAAAACAGCAAATCCCTCCATCCCTGCCCTTGGCCAAACTTTCCTTTTCCTTCAGGCAAATCATCGCTCGGTTTCTTTGCAGATAATGAGAAACTATGGAAAAAGACTCCCAGGTTTAATTCTCATCCGTGAGGGCAGAGATTTAGGAGCATGCTGTAAAGTCTCGGGATTTCTGGGAGGGCTGAGCCCATCGCTCACCTTGTGTACATGTGCAGCTCCAAGCCTGTGCATGCCGTGCTGCGGCGTGGCCCTGCAGCCCCCGGCGCTGTGTGGAACCCCTCTGCTGATCTGTGCCTCTGGGCTGGTTGTCTCAGTGCTGGGGGAGGGTGCCAAAGCGCTGCCCCACGAGCCAGCTGCACGTGTGAATGTGCGAGGCCATGAACACTCTGGTTTGTGCCTCTGCTGATGCCACCCCAGGAGCTTTTGGGGTGGTGGCAATCCCGGTTTTCAGCCCTTGGCGAGCCTTCAGAGAGGGAAGAATTGATGTGATGGCTGAGTCTTTACACTGATTTAAAAGGGATGGGGAAAAAAGTCCCTGATTGCTGCTGTTTGGGTCACCGGTGCTAAAACATCGAGTCTTCACCTGTGCCTGTGTTCACACACTGAATAAACATGTGAAACACAGCCCTGGGAGTGCCAGGCCAGTAATACCAGGGTTACTACAAATAAGCAGGTAGCAGGATGGTGTTGATGCAGACAAGAGTTGCTGAAGTGGAATGAAAACACAGACCTCTGGAGCCTCAGCCAGCGTCCGACGCAGCTCCCTGGGGTACAGCCTGTCTTGGGGCTCATTCTGGCCGAGGGCTTGTCATTATTGCCTGAACTCTGTCACCTCTGGGACATCCCATTTGCAGGTTTTGAGATGCCCAGTGCTCACTAAACTTCTGTGCCTGGCCCGTGTGTGGTCACACCAGTGGGTCTGTGGTGGATACCTCACGTGTGCCACAGCTCCCCGTGCTCACCAGCACTGCAGGGGCTGGAATTGCCTGACCAGCTCTCACTGCTGCCCTGGTGGAGTTGCTGGTGCAATTAAAGCTGTGCTAATTCTCTGTGTATTGCGAGGCAGAAGGAGCCGACGTTTCCAGTAATTGTTCAGTCAATCTATTTTCAATATATTTTTATAAGTGACCTGGCTGGGTCTGTGCTTGTGAGAAAACGAGGTAAGATACCCTGTGCCACATCCTCGACTGGTGCACATCGAGGTAAACCCACTGAATTTGGTGGCACCACAGCCTGTCTCTAGCTAAGAACACGATGTTCAAGGTGACCTCCTAGAGCATTTCTCTGCTTCTTTGCTCTTCCTCTCCATCCTTCAGCACCAACTTCTCTGTCTGAAGCTTGAGAGCAATGTGAGAATTTGCTCCTCGTGCAGCTTTTACTCCGTAGATGTGGATCTCCCAGAGGTACACACTCTGCCTCCTGCACTTTCCCTTTCTTCGGTGAAATGGGATCTCTTCCCTGCGCTTTCAGCTTTCTCTCTCTCTGCTCTCAATTTCCATCCCGAGGATCCCGTGGGGACCCTGGAACTCGGCAGAGCCTTTCTCGTGGCTCCAGGCTCTGCCGAGGCAGCTGCACAGGCAGGTCCCGGTGCCCATGTGCTGCTGGCAGGAGCTGGCTCCATCCCTGCACCCGGGGCTGGGACCCTGACTCACGGCAGATCGGCCACGGAGCAGCTGCCTCCTGACAGTTTGATTCAATAAGGGCCCGTCAGTGCAATTTGCTGTCATCTGTCACCATGCATCGGGCTCAGGGCAGCGCCTGCAGAAGCAGCTGTTGCAGGAGTGTGCCATGAGCGCTGCCAGCGCTGCCCGGTGCCCACGTGTGCTCAAATAAGGCAAATCCAGTTTGCTGACTGGCTTGGCACAGCGCAGGCCGTCAAAGGCAGGTTCTTCGCTGCCTGCTTTGGGTCTTTGCCAGAGCACAGGGACAATTTGCCCCTGGCTATCCTGCCGTCCCTAAGTGGAGGTGGTGAGTTGGAGGTGTGGGTGTTCCCTGCCCGTGGCTCCATCCTTCCTCTGCACAGCCTCCCATTCTGGATCCTGCAGCGGGGCTGGAGCAGGGACAAGGCTGTCATCGCTACAGCCATTGGTTTGGAGTGTGCCAGCTGCAAACACAGGGGAAATGGAGGTTCTGCCCCATTCACAACCCTTAACATAACAGCAGAGCATGGGTGTAACCCCGGGCATCTCCCATCCAGGGACTCCAGCCGAGATGGCCCTATTTAATTACCCTGTGTTTCAAGGAGCCCTGGGGCTGTGCAGCAGCTGAGACAGCTGAGAGTGGCAATGCTGAGTGCGCCTGACACGCAGTTAAACGCCGTGAGCTGGACCCTGCCTGGCCTCGGATGTGGCTGCCGCCACAGAGGCGGTGGCACCGCTCCCTGCTGACGCGAGCTCTGCTCTTGTGGTCCGTGGTGTTGCTGAAACGCCCTCCCATCACACACAGTCGCTGCTCCTTGGGCAGTGCCGACCAGCCCCGGGGCTCCCGGCACCACTCCTAAGCCAAGCCCTGGCTCTGGTGGATCCCCGGCCCCTCGCTGCTCACTGGTGTCCCTGTGCAGGAGAGAGCAGCTTGCTTTCGTTAAGCATTGCCAAGCACAGGTAGGCACTGCTGCTGTGTCCGGATAGGGCTGGATTTAGCCATGGGAGCTTCAAATACTGCTAAGAAACGACCCCGCCAGGAGCCCTGTCTGGTAACAACTCGATTTGGCCACTGCTGGCTGTTAAATGCTGTCGAGGTGCGAGGAACATCTTTGATTTCAGTGCAATTGCAATTGAAACCTCAGCACAGTCGGGGGGACCGCCAGCTGCAGCTCGGTGATGGCTCTTTTATGGACCTGGAGTGCTTTGGTGGCGTTGTTGTGGTATCAACACTGCTGGAAGGATTGGCTCCACTGCCCCACGAGTTGGTTCTCCCCAGATCCTCCTGCCTGCCCCATCATATGACAGTGGTGTAACTGAACTGGTGGTTCAGCTGGGGCAGAACTTGTGATATTTGGTATTTTTAACTCCTGGCTCCTGGAGTCATGTGCATGGCATCACTCATGGCGTCTGGAGAGGGCAGCACACGGTGCACCCCAGTATTGTGGTCCAGAGCTCAGGCTTTGGGGCATCACTTCCATGCAGATGCTGGTGAAGGCCTGACTTTAAGAACCTCAAAGGTTGTCTGCATCCAAAGTCTGATTTGTTGATTTTCTTGTGTCATCTCTGTGCAGGCATCTCCTCAGCGCTGTGTCCTCACTCCTCTCCTGATTTCTCTGGGCTTGTGCCAGGGTTGTCCCTGGGTGTGTTGGGGCTGCAGCAGCTTTTGGCAGCAGGACATCGGGTCTTTGCTCCCTCTTGACAGCCCAAGAGTGGGGAATCCCCAATCCCATCCTGCTGACAGCTTCCTTTGTAATTTGGGTGCTGTGAGCTCCCAGAGGACAGCTGGCAGCATCAGACCTTTCACCTGGGGATATTGAGGAGCTGTTTGGGATGACAAGGCTGGTCTGGGCATGACAATCTTGGTAGTGTCTGGCTGTGATGTTGGTGACAGGGCAATGCAGTGCTGAACCGAGATGAGAGGGCTTCCTCTCCTCTCCTGCCTGCCAGGAAAGCAGCACCCAAAACTCCCCCTTAATAACCCCTTTCTGCTCATCCTTCTCCCTTTAGGCTCCCGTGTGCACTGCTCTGAGAGTCAGGGGTTTTTCTTTCACCACAGTGCACCCCCAGCACTTCTCCTTCCCATACTGGAAACTGAGCGCAAGTTAGAGACTGCAACCAAGCGGGGAAGGAGGGGCAATGTGGTTTGTGGCGCCAGAGCCTGGGCTGGCCCAGCAGAGCAGCTGGGAGGCACTTCTGCGGGCTCTGGGGAGAAGAGCTGAGGGCAGAGGAAGCAGGATGGAAGAGCCGTTCCAGCCCTGTGAGGTCTGGCAGTGTCGTGGTCGTGGGTCGGGGAGCCCCTGACCAGGGGGGTCCCGCCTGGGCAGCCCTGGAGCTGTCTGGAGGCAGGAAATGGAGACTAATCCCTCCCCACCCTGCTGTGTGCAGAGCAAGAGGGAATCAAAAGCAACTGAAAATCCCGGATTTCCCTTTCTGTTTGGCAGGGAGAGATTCGGGAAGCACAAGGGAGGAGACGGACGAGTTAAGTGTGTGCAGCTCCACCTTTCCCAGATTCATCTGCACCCACAGCCCCTGGGGGGGAACTGTCCCTCCCAGCCCTCCCCAGTTATTTTGGGGTCAGTCGAAGACTTGGCTGCTGCTGACAGTCCAGCTGCTCACAGAATGGCCCCAGACTCCACCTGAGACCTGCAACACACTTCATTCCCAGGGGCCCTCGAGTGCCAGCGGTGCCCGGCACTCCTGCCCTGGGAAGGAGCTTTGTAGGAGGTGACTCTCAGCCAGGGTTGGGGCAAGGAGGGGGAAAGGGAAGCTCCCCAGGGGTTTGGCTGTTGTGAAAGATGACTCAGTGCATGCCCTGGCTGGGTGGCACCGTCTGTGCCGCCATGTGTTACGCGCCCACATGTCATGGAAACCCTGACACTGCTCCGTGTGGCACGAGTGGCATTGGGTAATGAACCATCGATACGGGTGCAGTGTTCACTGCTGAGGCTGAAAAAGTCACCCTGCAGTGGTGCTGGCAGCTCAGGAAGGGATGGATCAGGCCATGCTCTCTGTGCCATGGGAGGCAAAGACGGGAAAAGCTCCTCAGGGCCTCGCTGCTGCAGAAAGTCTGGATGAGACCCTCGGGGAGCAGCTTGTTCCACTCGCTGTCTGCTCCCTGACCCTCCTGCAAGAGCTCGGGTCGTGTTTCCTTGCTGTTTTCCCTGCAGTTAGGGGAGCCAGAAAGAACTTAAAGTCTAATTTCTTACCAAAATAAGGCTAATGCTGCACAGTGTCCCTCTGCCCGCGCCCTCTCTCCCCAGACAACTTCTGAACCCGCTGACCTGCATCACGCAGATCTGGCTGAGGGCTCGCGGATAATTAAGTCTATGCAGAGATGATGAAATGAGATGGTTGAGAGGAGGAAAAGAATCTTGTAAATGCCCCAAAACATCTGTAGCATGAGTTCATATATTATTAGACACCAGCAAATCCACGTGGGAGATGCTTCTTGCAAACACTTAACCACAAAAACATTTTCATTCTCGATTTGTACATTTTTAGGCACCGAAAACAGTCTCGAGACACAAAACCATAAGAAGTTTCAGTGCTCATGGGATAACCTTTTCATTTTAATAAAACCTGAAATTCTTCAGCACTCAATGTGATTCCCAGAGCCAAGGCTTGAAGGAAAAACAACATAAATCATGGACTCGAAGGTAAAACATTGGGAGGGTCAGCAGCAGTGTGGCCGGACTCAGCCATGGTGTGACTTGGTGGCACTGCATGAGTTTGTTGATATTTGTGCCACTGTAACTGAGGGACAAACCTGGCCCTCGGCCACTGGCATACAATATTGTTTGGAAGAGCACTGCTCCTCCACGCCAAAACCCCCACAACAAAGAGTTCTGCTGGCCACGGAGAGAGGCCCTGGAATAACTTCCCCCTCTCAAACAATGCGGAGCGGAAACCTTTTAAAGTGGTAATTACCACAGGGAAAATAATTTTTTTTAAACATCCTTTGTCTGAGCACCTAACAATACCTGGGAATACTAAAAGACTTTTCCAATTCTTAATTGACTTTTCAGCCACATCACTGTTTGTTTCATCTCTGCAACAGCTGGCTCAGAGCTGGGCAGTGAAACTTTCCCTTTCCAGCTCTTGCCAGCCCCTTTTCCTGACTCTCACATGGCCAACACCAGTAAGTGTGTGCTCAGGCTGCTACAGCAGAATGTTTTCATGTCCACTCACTGCGTCCCTGCCCAGCCCGTGGTGAATTTGGCCCAAATGACTTGGCAGGGGCCGCGCAGTGTCAGCACCGGGGTGTGCTGGCTGCTGGTCCAGCTGCCAGACGTCTCTCCTGCTGCTGCTCCTCCTGCAGCTCCTCTCCCTTATCCCTGCGGCTGTTCTGGGCCCTCTGGCTCCTCTCTTGGCTGCTCGCTTTCAATCACATCAGCTCTTCACTCTGCTGGAGCCTGGCTCCAAGGTTTCACTCCTCACTTCAGATCAAGTCAGCTTTCCTGCAGCTTCCCGACGCGTCTGGGTTTTGATTTATGCTTTCCCTGACGTTTGTGCGGTCAAAGGAGATACAGGACCTTTGCTGGAACATCCTCTTCACATCCCCTCTTAAGGAGCTTTGTTCCTGTTTAACTGGGTTTCTTATTTTCAGTAACCTCAGTTCTTTATTGGTGTTACTAACGCTCTGTGTGTGGAACACCTTGCTGTTGCTTCGCGTATTCCCATGATCTGGCATGTAAATTGTTCCACTTTATTCCTGCACTGGGGTAACTCTTTGTACTACGTGTAAATCTGTTTTATTTGCCTACCTGTAGCTCTTCAGATGAGTTCAGCACCTTTGCAGCCTGTTTGGCTCCATTTTTAAGCTGGCCTTTGGATATAATTTAATCTTGTGCAAGGTATCAACTCCATGTGCTTCTTCCCTGTGCCTGTGCTGTGGCATCACTTTTCTCTTGGACATCTCAGCAGCTCCATGGCATCATTCCCTCCCCTCTACGTGTGTCCAGGCACGTCCTTCCAGCAACAGGGGAATGAATGGTGCTGTTCAGGTTCAAGGAGCTGAGTCTGAGCGTGCCAGGGTGGTGACACAGACGCCAACCTGCACTGCTGTCCCCAGGGAGAACGAGCAGTGTGGGGTCAGAGCACGTCCCCAGGTGCTCGGTGATGCCCTGCATGTGCTGTCACCTGGGCAGAGGGCAGGGGGGAGCCTCTCCTGGCCTTCCCTAGCCCAGGAGAGAGCCAGTGGGAATAAAGCTGGAATAAAGCT
The DNA here is from genome assembly GCF_017639235.1 of Corvus kubaryi. NCBI lineage: Eukaryota > Metazoa > Chordata > Aves > Passeriformes > Corvidae > Corvus > Corvus kubaryi. The sequence continues at coordinate 6,707,390 of NW_024582065.1, read as the reverse complement.
GCCCTCCTGCTCTCCTGGCTGGAGCGTGGGATGTGCAGGCTGGTCCCAGTTCCCTGTCCGTGTGTCTGGCACGGGTGAGGTGGGTGTACCTGTCCCTGCAGCAGCACAGCCCACCTGCACCAGCCAGGAGATTGGGCTGGGATGGGAGCTGAGGAGGAGGAAAAGCCTCTCTGCCAAGCAAAGTTTCTCTGTTATCCACTGGGATTTCTCCATGGATCGGTTGCCAGAGCCTCTCATTTCTGGGATTCTCCTTTTACACGATTCAGCTGAACGTGTCATTCTGGCTGGTTGTTGTCAGTGGAAAATTGTACTGCCTGCCCTTGGACGTGTTTTTGAAAGGTGAGCAGAGCCAGAGCTTTGCTCTGTTCTGGATCCACCCAGGTGGTGGATGTGTGTTTTCAATATAAAATGAAATCTCACTCTTTCATTTAACTTTTCTGGTAGATGAGAAGGGCCAGCTTGATTTCAGAAATGAGTTTCCCTGATCTTCAGGGGCTACACCTATTCCCACCTTTCCTGGAAATTTTTGTGGCTCCATAACCTTTCCCCTCTTTTCCACCAGTGGTTTTCCTTTCCCTGGCTGTTCCGCAGAGAACCAATGCAAGCAAGGATGGAAATTACAATAACGGAGCACCTGGGAGGCTTGAACTCGCCACACACTGATTGCTAAGCAACACGGAGAAATGTTTTTCCTGTTTTCCTTTTCGTTGCAAGCACCTTAGGTGGTATTTGTTAAAAGAGCGGACTGAAACATTCTGGCAGAAAAGGTGATAGGGAGATAAAAGCTGCCTCTAAAGACAAACAGCTCGAGAAATAATAGTCCTTACCAGAGGAGCTCTGGTGTGTCTGCAGCGTGTCAGGCTGCAGCAGCTTAATGCCTGCTGAACTCTGCGCTCCGGGGAGCGCCTGGCTGGCGTGGAGAGCCACGTGGGAGAAGGGAAAACGCTGCAGCTCGGAGCTTTCTCCCGGTGTGGGGATGGTCCCTAACAAAACTCACTGGTGTCTTGTGATCCTCCCGAAACAGCGAGCTCTGGGTGGGCCTTGGTCCCTGCCTCCCCCTGCCAGCAGTGCCCTGCAAAACGCTGTGAGGTCTCTTGGTGCTTTTCACACCTTGGGCCCTGCTGTCTTCGGCTTTCTGGGCACATTTTAATATTACCAGCTGTATCTTGCCTCTTATTTTACTGAGTATTTTCTTCTTTGCTGAGAAGGAATCCAGGTGCCTGCCCAAAGTGTGCTGTGGTCACTTCTTTCTGAGAAAATGGCTTCATGTCCCCCCACCCCATGTGTTGTTCTTGTTCTGATGGGCTTTCAGAGGTCAGAAAGCTTGGAAAACACAGATTTTTGTTGTCACTTGCTTTGGACAAGGGCCTGGAGTGACAGAAAAGGGGGAGTGGCTTTAAAACGACAGAGGGTAGATTTAGATTAGAGATTTGGAAGAATTCCCTGTGAGGGTGGGGAGGCCCTGGCACAGGGTGCCCAGAGAAGCTGTGGCTGCCCCATCCCTGGAAGTGTCCAAGGCCAGGCTGGACAGGGCTTGGAGCCACCTGGGACAGTGGAAGGTGTTCCTGCCCGTGGCAGGGGGGTGGAACAGGATGATCTTTAAGGTCCCTTCCAACCCAAACCTGCTGGAATCCAAAAAACCTGTTGGAACCCAACCCAAAAAAGTTCTGTGATTCTACTATGGCCAAGGGGACGGTGTAAGGAGTAGGATGGAGGAGAAATATTCCTGCAAACTCTTGAGTCTCCAAGGCCTGTGGAATAATTGCGTTGCCATTGCTGAGCTCCAGGAGCTGCAGCCTCCACAGGAGATGCCGTAGCCCACCTGTGCACAGGGGCTGCAGGAAATGAAACACAGAATAGCTGGATGGAGACTTTTAGATCCTGATTGCCCAGGGATTTGCTGTGCTTCCTCTACTAGGAACTGACAGAAATTAGGGGCTTGCCTGGCTGTGTTAATGCTCGGTGTGGAGGAGAGCTGTGCTCCCGAATTAACCCGGCTCCAGATCGGTGGCTGCTCGTGGGGAGCTGTGGGGAGCAGAGGTTGCTGGAGAGCCCGAGCCAGCCTTCCTCCCTGCGAGCACCAAGAGTTCACAGTGCCTGATCTGTCAGGAAATGGCCCCGAAAAAGGCCCAAAACCTGGAGGCAGAGTGATCCAGCTGCCTGGATCTGAAATACTCAGCAGAGAATCTCCTAAAATCCATGCCTGCTGTAAGCTGTGGCAAGTGGTGGGTGGCTCTCACCTAAAATCTGGTTAAATCAGGGCATTGATCATGCTGCAAGAGAGAGCTGGGTCTGTGAGGGCTGGCTGAGATCACTTGGCCCCCAAATTTGGGGAGCAGTTGCTGCAATCTGACATCTCTGTCCAGATTGTATGAACGGAGCAGTGACATCGTTTTCCCTTCTTGCACAAGCTTTTCCCCTCGTTCTGAAGTGGAAGAGATAGTACTGGTTGTTTATCATTGTATTATTATTATTATTATTATTATTATTATTATTTAGTATAAAATTCCAGCTGAGCCTGGGCAGTGAAAATGGAAGTCTTTTCCAATTAAAATTAGAATGCCCAAAGAGTTTTGATCTAGCTCGTAATGCCTAACCTTTAGTTATTAATTCTTGTAAATACAGAGCAGTTTTCCTCTAAAACACCTTAAAAACAGCAAGAAAAAGGGCTTCCCCAGCTGCACAATAGAAGGAAGTGCTATGGGCTCCATGTTAGAGCCCGACACGGACGCGCCTTGTGAGCTGGTGCCAGAGCTTGGGACAGAGGCCGGATAATGTTGCAACTCCCACATAAAGCAGGCCAGTTCCCCTCAGAGGCTGCTGGTTTGGCTCCTTGGTTCCCTCGCTGGTCCAACAGCGAAAGCTGGAGGTGTGTGATGCTCCAGAGGGGCTCAGCTAGAGGTGGTGAGGGTGATTCCTGGCTTCTCTGCTCGGGGCTGAGATCAGCTGCTTGCAGCTCTTGGCATCGGTCCTGCTGTAGTTTCACTGAGGCTCAAAGGGAATACGGGTTTGTCCGGGCGGTGGCAGTGCCCTGGGGGCGGTGGCAGGAGCGCTGGGGTGTTCACAGGCAGCTGATGCCACGCGGGAGCAACCCCTGTGGAAGTGTTTGTGAGCCATGCTTTGGGGTGGGCAGCCCTGCTTGATAGAAAAAAGCCCCACAGCAACACTGAGCACAGGAACTGGGTCACTGTGAGTTTTGCCCTGTAGGAAACATGCTGGAAAGCCCTGCTCAGCAGCAGTGCAGGGAGATGAAAGCAAAGGAGGGCTGGAGGATGGAGCTGAGGGAATTCTCAGACACCACAAGCCTGGATGTGCCAGGGAGAGACAACTCAGGGTCCAGGCTGAGCCCAGTTATTAACTGAGGTCTGAATCTGCAGGTCCTGAAGGTCCTGACCGTAACAGATGGACCCAAATTGATTCCAAAACCAGAAACTGGCTTAGAGTTTCCAAAAGCCTCTCTGTGTTACCCTCTCCACGTTATTGACCATGCAGGAGACTGCGGCAGAGGAGCAGAGCTGCTCTGCTGTTGGCATGTGGGTTTGTATTTATCCAGCCAAGAGCTGATTTCAGAGCGGTGGAAGGACACAAACTGATGGATTTCTCGCAGTACCCAATTCCTGGGCCTGCCAGAGTCGATGGGACATTTACAGATGACATCAAAAAGCTCAGTGTGTTGTGAAAAGTTTTTCGCTGGGTTTGCCAAGTGCAAATTGATAGTGTATTTTTTTAATGAGTCACTCAAGCATTGATCGTTTTCTTAAATCCCTGAAGTCACGTGCATGTCAATTAATTGCATTTTGCAACAATTTCTAGACCTTCAAGTGTGCCGGGGGGGAACCTGAGAGTGTGATCCTGCCTATTCCCGTTCAGCTGTGGGCTTAGAGGCAAATAAGAAGCCCTGAGAAGTTATTTGTTTTGAATCTCATGATTTTGAAGAGCCTTGCCCCTGACGGCTGAGTGTTTGGGGTTAGCTACACAGAGCAAACATCCTGAACTTGGGCTCCTGACCCTGCTTTGAGTGTTTTGCTTTTCAGACCCAGAAGGTTCCCAAGAGAGGAGAAAGGAAACTGACTGGCTATTTTTAAACCCTTGCAGTTGCCTTCCTGCCTTATATTATTTATTATCCATTATCAGAAGTGTTTTTCCCCTGAAACCATCTTTAGTGGTCAACCGAGGGATGGTGAAAATTGCCCATCAAACAGAGCTGCATCTTTCTACAGAGGTCAGACGAAGCTGGAGGCTCTGGGAGGGCTTTGCCAGCTGAAAATGAGTGGTGCCGTTGTTTGTTGTGTGCACTCGAGCGGTGCCAAGTGATTCCAGGGGTGGGCTGTGATTACTCTGCCCTAAGACTCAAACATGAAGCAAAGCAGAGCCTCCCTCCCAAAGACTTCACAGCACAGAGAGGCAACACTGATTTCTGCTGGAAAACCTGTCCCTGGCTCTGATTTTGGCATGTCCTGAGCCAAGTGATGCACGCCACTGAGTTTCACAGCACATCTTGCAGTGTCATGTGGTTCCTTCATGACTTGTCAGTGGGGCCGGTGACACCTCTGCACGGAGCATCACCGCATCCTTCTGCAGTGGAGAGAGCTCCTGGTGCTGCAGGGTGACCTGGGCAGGGGTCAGGGCTGGATCCCTGTGCATGGGCAGGCTCAAAATGTGTATTGCCCCCAAAGGTGTGGGGCTGCCATGGGCAGTGCAAGGCCCTGCTGCTGGGCTGGGTCCCCTTTCCCAGGGTGTCCAGGAAGTCCCCTTTGACCTCTTTGGCTCCAGATAAAGCAGGACAATAGCCCACATTGTCCTGGCTCATCCTTCTGCCTGGTAAACTTTCCAGTTTGAAGCCTATCACAGCCTGGCAGCTTTGTTAATCCCTTCCTGCCTGGGCAGGAGCTGCTGGTGCCCTGGGCAGAGCTGGACGTGTGAGCCTTGGCTCCACGTCCTCACTGGAAATAAAGCTGTGGGGCTGGAAGGCCCTGGGAGGATGGTGTTATTTCAGCTGCAGAGGGAGCTGAGGCATGAAAGTCCAGGTTTTGGTGGTGTCAGCAGCAACTGCCCGGAGCCTGTGATGCAGTTTCTCAGCAGTGTGTGAGGAGGGAAGGGGAAGAGCAGGGGAGGGCTGGAGCATGCTGTGCTCAGCGCAGGGGGCTGATGAATGGCAAACAGTTTTGCCCGTTTCTCTCTGCCTCTGAAAACAAAATTATCTTGCAGGGGTTCTCTAAAGTGGGATCTGCAGCCCCGCTATCCCCCAGGCTCACTTTGCTTTCCAGAGTCCCTGCTGGGCCGAGAGCAGATGCCCTGGTCGCCAATCCCCCCTTTGCCTATGCACGGGGGGCCTGGCACTGACTCACTGTGGGTCACATCACCTCCCAGGGGACACTGCCTGCTGTCCCCGCAGCGCCGTGACCGTGTCACGCCATAAAGCCCAGCTGCGGCCAGCGAGGGGCTGGGCAGTGTCCTGAGCACTGCTGGTGGGGGCTGAGCTCATGGGCTGAGATAATGCTCAGATGAAAACAAGTGCTGATGATACTCGCAGTTAACACTTTTTCTTTGGCTAGCGATGTGTGAGCCCCAGGTGCTTCGTGAGCACCTGGTGACACAAAGATCCTCTCCCAGAGCCCTTGTCACCGGTGTGACTTTGCTCCCTCCCACCAACGGTGACACCCCGGAGTTTCCCCCGCCCAGCTGGGGCTCCGGCCACCCCCGCCCGCCCCACCCCGCAACCCCCCGAGCATCCTCCTCCTGCCCGCCGCCCCTTTTTGTGGCCTCGGGGCTTTTCACGCCTCCCGTGTCCCCGTCCCCCCCTCCCCGAGGGGGCCGAGCCGCGCCGGGCCGGCCCCCGGGGGCGGGCGGAGGCTGCGGGAGGAAATCCAGTGCCTGGTTTACAGCCTCGCCGGCTCCGTCCCGGCCCCGCCGTGACATCAGGCCGCTCTTTCTGCGCGGGGGCGGCTGCGGGCTCCCAGTGCCTGCCCCGCTGCTGCGGGCGCTCCCGCACCGCTCCGCACCGCTCCGCACCGCTCCGCCGCGGCTCTCCCGGCGCGCTGCCCCCGGGCATCCCCTCCACGTCCCCGCTGCGGCTCCCCGGGCAGCCGGGGGGGCTGGCGGGGCCGGCGGCGGGTTGCGGGGCCGGGGATGCGGCGGCCCCGCCGATGGTGAGCCGCCGCCGGGCCCCGCCGCACCATGTCCCCGCCGGCCCCGAGAGGATGTTCGAGGGCTGCCGGCGGGCGCGGAGCCTCTGGGGCGGCGTCAGGCTGGAGGTGGCCGGCGAGAGCAGCCCCGTGGTGCTGCACAGCTTCACGCAGCTCGACCCCGACCTGCCGCCGCTGGAGGTGAGTGCGCGGTGCGGGGGATGCGGCGCCGCTGCTGCGCGGGGTTTGGGGGCGGCTGAGCGCGGGGCGGGCCCCGGTGCGCACCCCTGGCTGGTTTGGGGGACTCTGCCTTGCTGGCAGCGTGGGTAGGGCTGGCCCGGAGTTTGTGGGCAGGTTGCTAACCCGCGGAGCGTTTCGCGGAATTCTGGTACGTAGAATCACAGAGTGGTTTCGGTTCGAAGGGACCGTAGAGCTCATCTTTCCGCACCCTCTGCCACGAGCCTTCCACTGTCCCAGGTTGCTCCAAGCACCGTCCAGCCTGGCCTGGAACGCTTCCAGGGATGGGGCAGCCACAGCTTCTCTGGGCAACCTGTGGCAGGGCCTCACCACCCTCACAGAGAAGAATTTCTTCCAAATATCTAATCTAAATCTACCCTCCTTCAGCTTTAAGCCGTTTCCCATTGTCCTATCACTCCATGCCCTTGCAAAAGTCCCTCTCCAGCCTTCTTGTAGGCCCCCTTTGGTACTTTAGGTGTTTCATTTTATTGAATAAATGGGTACCCCTGCTTGGCGTTTTTTGCTGGGAGTTCCTGTGCCCCGGGGACTGGCAGGCAGCTGCCAGGCTCTGTTGGGAGAAACCAGATGCTCTCCCTCCAGGCACCCAGGGAAGGGGGCAGGTTGTTAAAACTTCAGGCTTTTAATATTTCATTTGAGACTTTGGCTGCAGGAGGCTGGAGTCTGCTCAGATCTGAGCTGCTCGCAAAGGCCTCAGTCTTGTCCAAACCACAAAAGTGTCCTCTGGGAAGGTTACGGGCATTGGGAGGACTTTCCTGGAGGATACAAAATATTTGTGCTTGTTTGGATTCCACCTCGGGTGGTTCGAAGTCAGGCTGGTCCCAGCGAGGCCCGAGCGCTTTGTTGATGGCAGTTGCATGTGGAGGCACCCGAAATAATCTGAGTCAGAGCTGGGCCTTTTATCTTAGTAATGGGTGATCGTCATCGGTGTGGTGGGAGTGTCACTGATTGGGAGCAAACGGTGTGTCAGGAGAAGCTTAGCGGGAGGAAGGTTTTGCTGTTCAGAAGTCGCAGCCCTGGCGGTGCAGGGGTTAACACCAGCGAGGGTCAGCAAGTCTGGCTTTGCTGGGATTTAGAGCCAGCTGCAGATGTGCTGCTCTGGATGCTTCCCGCTGGAACGGGGGCGGTGGAGGGGGGGAATCACCACTAAAGCCTCTTTAGTTACTGTGCAGATATCCGCTGAGGGCAGCCAGTGCTTCGGGGAGGGCAATGGCTCCTTCTCCCAGTGCCAAACGATCAGCCCCACAACCTGTGATGGAAAGTCTTGGTCAGCCACGGACAGGAAGGGATGAGCTCAGGCTCCGGCTGTACCGGTTCACCTCTGGCCTGGTGGCAGCGGCTCATCAGCTCTGCAGAGTTCATGAAAGCTCCATCCAGCTTGTTTTCCCCCTTCTCCCCTCCCTGCTCCTCTCTCCTGGGGGTGGGCGTACTGACAGGGTTTGGAGTACATCATCTGGTTCGTGTTATGCCTGGCAGGAAGTCCAGCCTCGCCGGCCCGCGGCGCTCCAGGAGGCTGAGGGGCCGCGCTTTTGGCAGGGAGAGCAAGAGCAGGGGGAGGAGAAGAGGGGGTGATGCAGCGTGTGCGCCTCTCATCCCAGGGGAGAGCCTGCCTGGCACGTGTGAGCCCCGATGTACCCCGGCTGGAGGCGGCTCCGGAGTTCAGGAGAGGCTTTGCAGCATCTGGGGCGATGCGGCTGCGAGGGAAAAGTGGCGGGGCTGAGGGAGGCTTTGCGTGGCCCCCGCTGGCACTGAGCAAAGCTCTGCTCACCTGAGCGTGGCACGGGCACAGCTGCCAGCCAGAGCTCCTCTCGAGCTGTCTTTGCCCACGTTTCTGTGCTGGGCTGTACGTGGGTCTGTGCTGTGGAACAGTCAGAGCACTGCCCCAAGCATCCGCTCGCTTGAGCTTTCCTCCCAGTCCTGAACAGATAAATTCCTCCTTTTTTTTTCCCATTTGCAAGTGATGGCGAGAAAATGGGCATCCCAGAGGGGTGCATGGTGACCCATGGCCTCCCGAGCAGCTTTGGGACGCACGGGGTGTTCAGTGCACGACTGGGGAAAGGAAAAAATGTGTCACTGTTGTGACAACTGTGGTGGCCTGGTGGGGTTGTAATCCTCAGGCAGGGTTGTAGATGCACACTGAGAGGAGAAGGCAGATTATTTGAGTAAGAACCCCCAGAGACCATCAGTGTTTTGCTGAGCCTCAGTGACAGTCCCCAGGTCCATGGTGGGACCTCTGTCACCTCTGCCAAAGGGAGCTGTGCTGGGTTTTGGCAGAGCTGTGGCAGCTCGTGGGAGGATAGTCGGGTCCCACAGGGAATAGAGGAGCCCTGGAAAGCTGCTGGGCAGGCTGCAGGGAATGTGGCTCGCTCTCTGGTCCTCACTCAGCCCCCAGGGATGGCAGCAGGGAAGACTTTGCCTGTATCCCACAGCAACGGTATCGATCACCAGGCATCACTCAGAGGCCTCCTGGCCGTGTGAGCCAAGTGTTCTCACCGTGATTTTAACCACAGGGGATGGAAAATTTAAACTGACTGTCTCAAGTGGGGGATTGACAGAGCAGCTTTGCAGACCTTTTGCTTTGACCTTTTCGGTTCCAATCCATTCCATATCAGCAGTGAGTGTCAATCCTTCCAGTCCAGCAGGAGCCACAGAGTGAATTTCGTGGCCCTCCTGGTCCTGCTGGCCAGGAATGGCCTAAAACACCACTGCAGATGACACAGACTGAAACTTTCATGAAGCTGATGTTGCTGAACCTCTGACAAGGCTGGGCCGACGCTTATAAAAAAAGCCAATGTCCTTGCTATTCTGGCTCTGTTTGTTTTCTGAACAATTAGGAGATTTTCAGTTGCTAAATGCATCCTTGAAAACTTGAATTGCTCAGTCCAGACGCCGTGGAGGTCAGTGCTTGTTCTTTACGGCTGGGAGGGAGGGGCAAAGACATCTCTTAAAAGCCATTTTCTTTTCACTTCCCATGGTGCCTTTGGAATAAGATCCTTTTCTCCCAGCCTGTTCTCCTCCCCCAGGCACAACCTGATATGTCCCTTGCAATTTGCCAGATGAACATCATCTGTTGGTATTTCTTGGATGAGGACCTACCTTCTGGCTCCCTTCCAGAGAGGTTTGGAGCCACTGGTGAGGCCTGGAGCAGACTGGGATGCTGATTGCTGGTGGCTGATGCAGGGTGGGAATAACAGAGATGGGAGGGATTTTTTTAATTATCATTTGATATGGTTAGAGAGCAGTTGGGGAGAAGCTTCTAAATGTGCTTGTGTAATAATTGTTTTACTCAGAGGCTGCTGTGCCATGTTTCCATAGGGGTGGGGATCCCCATACCGGGATCTTGCTGAGGTTTTAGTGGATTTAGTACCAGACTGGCAGCCCTGGAAACTGAAATCTTTGTTTGTTCACAGGCTGAACAGACAAACCACCCCCCAGGCCACCCCTGTGCTTCAGCATGGCTCAGCTTCACCTCCACCCGCTGCCCCAGATCACACTAATGCTCCACTGCAGCCTCTTTTTTTATGGCTCTCAGGGTGGCATCACCAGGCAGGGGCAAGGAAATGCAGTCTTGGAGTATTTCCCCACTTCCCTGTACCTGGGTTTGGAGTGTGATGAGCAAAAGGAGCATCAGCCAGCTGAGCCTGCAGGGATGGGTCTCGTTTAGCTGGCACCCACCACTCTTTGGGATCTGGGGGGGGCTGGCTGTGCCCATCCCACACTTAGGGCTAGAGCACAACCTGTTTTTAGAGCCACCTGAGTTGGTCTGGCCATAGGAAGGGCTTCACCACCAGCAGCTCCTCCGTCTCCCTTCCCAGCTCTCCAATCAGCCACTGCGTCCCCTGAGGGGAGTGTAATTGAAGGAGGAAAGAGCTTATTTAGGTCGCTCTAGACCATGTTTAAAGGCTGAGTATGCCCTGCTCACACTTTCTCTAACGCCTTATCTCCAGAGCTGCCTAATGACTGGCTTTCAAACGGACATGCTCCTTTTATTTAAATAAATCCTTGCAGCAGGGCGGTCTCAGTTCTCAAATATTTCTTCATCTCCCACGGACTCAGCAAGAGGGGGGAAAAAAATGTGGTTGCTAAGGAGCAGGATTTGGATACAAAGCTGGCTGAGCTGCTGGCGGGGGGCCCGGGGGGCTCCAGCACGGCTCATGGCGAGTCAGGGTTTGTGCATTGCTGTGGTGGGATGGCACCTGCGGGGTCTGGGTGAGGAGGATCAGGGTTTGAAACATTCCCTGGGCCTTGGGAGAAAGAGTTGAGTTGTGGGACTCACTCCTTTTACAGGTTAAAGTGTTCATCCCGTGCTGTTTGTGTGGGTTAGATCCCACAGCAGCATCCATGGCTGGTCCCAAATGTGTGTCTGTTGTTCCAGAGGTCTGTGGGACCTTCGATTTGCAGAGAGAAGCATGTGTATGCTGAAAGGTGATGCTGGCAGTGGGGTTTGGTGCCCAGGAAGATCTGTTAAGCACCATGCTGAAGCTGTGTGGCAGCCTCTGGCCGGAGCATTCCTGGGAGCACCAGCAGCAGGGGAAGGACTGGGGTGTTTGGATACTCCAGTTACCAGTTTGTGTCATTGCCCAGGTGGGGACTCACCTGCACGTCACAGCAGCCCCAGCCCTCTCACACAGCCCCAATAACGATGCATTTGGACTTTGCTCCTGAGTCATTAGGGAAAGGGAGCGCTGAGCTCGGGCACAGAGCACTAATCCCAGTAATCCCAGTAATCGCAGCCGCTCCTCGGGCTGGCAGGTTGGCTGCCCGGAGAGAGTCACGGGGAGGGGGTCGGAGCAGGGGCAGAGCTGCAAGGGCTGCTCTGGGCACTCGGGTTAGCACAGGGGGTTTGCAGAAGGCCTTTTGTGGATGGGCCTTTTGTTCCTTAACACCTGGGAACAGCTCTGCCAGAGGTGTCAGGAAAGTCTTTCCCTCATTCTCAGCATGCGGTGGCGTGGGCTGTGTTGGGCAAATGCCGCTCTCCTCCGGTGCAGTGAAGTGGTGACTCTGCAGCTCCTCCAGCCTCCGTCCCTCTCACCTGGTTTTGGTTTGTTTTTGTGATGTTATGCAAATCACCTCTCCGGTTTTCGGTTACGTACCCGCGGCTGTGTTGGCCCGGGTTCTCCTGGGGCAGCACTTTTACATTAGATAACGCGAGTTCCCTCTACCTGAGGGTCAGGAGTTATGTGACAGCAAAGTGTCAGTGGAGATTAAGCACACGCAGAGGCTCCTGGCATGGCCTGTTTGTCTGGGCTGGCTCCACAGCGGTTTGTTTTCATTACACCGTTGGTATTTGGATGAGCTCTGCTGTCAGAAACATGCTGGGACGGGAAAGGGCGGCTTCCCTCCGCACGTGGGGCGCTGGGGGCCGGTGGGAGCAGCTGCCTGGGGAGCCCCGGGCTCAGCAGAGGCAGGATGGGGATGGCTCTGGCTGCAAGGCACCAGCCGAGTCCTCAGAGCTGACGGGAGCAAAAAAAAAGTTGGTCGAACTTGCAAACAGAGCAGATTGGAGAGGAAAGTCATCGGAGGCAACTTCATCTGGAATGCTGAGGCATTATTTTTAGAGCGGCTTTGCTTTCTGCTAACCACACTCCAGCAGCTGAGCTGAGGGCTTGTGTGGAAACCTGGTTTGCCAAGGGCTCGCTACCAGTCTTACCAGAACTTCTTTTCATGTGATGGAGCAAAACCATGCACCCTTTCCCTGCTCTTTGCAGTGGTTGGGTCTCCATGGAGACTCTCAAGCTGAGAGCCAGCCCCATGCTCCTGCCCCAGCCAGAGTGTGTTTGTGAAATCATGTGTTTGGGTGCACCTCTAGGAGTTGGAACTAACTTCAGGAAACCAGGGTTTAGCCAAGCTGGGCAAAGCAAAGCACCTTGCTGTGGGAAATCAGTAAGGATGCTGGAGCACCACCTTCATGTGGCTGGGGGGTTCAGGACCTTACCTTCCAGTTTAGGCTGAAACCCCGGGGATTTTGTTCAGACACCTGCCTAAAAGGCTCAGTTGGTGGCCTGCTGCTGGCAAGGTCTGGCTCTGTGCACCAGAGCAACAGCAGAGCCCGGGAGCTGAGGGATGTGTGCTGGGGCTGCTGGTGTCACCCCCAACCCTCCCCTGCCGTGACCCCAACGATCGCTGCAGACTGTCCAGAGCAAGGCTGATGCTCGGGTTGGTTTATCACCTTAAAGCAGCCCAGCTTTCCTCCAAATGCTGCTATTTGTTTGCTTCTGATGATATTTTTAATGGCTATTTGGTCCCAGCTGCAGTTCTGCTGATCAGGAGCCCCGTGCTGAGCAATGCGTTGCTGGTGCCCGTTGCTGGTGACAGTCACTGGGATTACTGGATTTCTAGACAATGTGGTTTACTCGATTCAGTCCCGGTTGCAACAGTGAGAACTGGCAGGAAGATGGGACAGGCCTGGCTGGTTCTTCCCTCGCAGTGCTGGGGGTGACTCAGAGCGTAGCTATGGCTCACACCAGAGTCATAACAAACACTTATTCCCTGAGGTGCTTCTTGGGGGGGGGGGGGTATTCCACAAACTCCATCTCTCCCAGTCCTCATTCCCATGGATTTTGGCGTGTTCCTCAGCAAAACTCAGCTCTGGGAGGATGGGGCTCTTTGAGGCTTGACCTGTCTTAGTCCAGGCAATGTCAAAGGAAAGGAGTTGGGGAAGGAAGGTGGGCACCTCTGCCCTCTCCACACTGATGCTGCCCCATGGTCATTGTGCACCTCAGCTTTTTGGGTATCCCAGGGTGTGTCCCCCAAAGCAATTTTATTAAATGGGAGGGCGAGCTGCAGGAATGCTCACCTGTGGCTGTAATCCCAGGGGATGAACCGGGCAGGGTGGCAGGAACACATGAGTTGGGGTGGGAACATGCCTGTACTGGCTCACCAAGGTGCCATGGCCAGGAGGAACAGGCACCTGCGTGGTGTTTTAGCTGCTCTGACATGGTCCGTGGCCAAACCCACGCCTACAGTGCAGGGCTGAGGGTCTGGGGAGGGAATTCGTGCCCCCAGCCTGGGCACCCACATTCCTTTGTGCCACAGGCTCTGGCACACCCAGCGCTTAGGGCAGGACCCGGGGCCAAACCTCACTGCTGAGGCTCCCAGTGTGTGTGTTCAGACACTTGACAACAGCGGGATTTTTATCCTTTTCCAGTTGTTTTCTCCCCAGAGGTGCCAGTTAATCGTAAAATCTCACTTGCTTCAGCTGTGGAAATCACCCGGAACAGGCAGAGCATCCCGATCGCAGCCCCCCCGGGTGTCTGCTTGTTGACACCTGCTCAGGTAGCACCTCCTGCCTTGTTGACACCTATTTAAGTAATGCTCCCAAGGTGAGATTTTGTTGATTGCAAAGCAGAAGTGCTCGCTCCTGCCTCTTCCACCTTCCCACGGGCGCCGCGGGGAGGGGAACAAGTAGCGGGATATCCTGCAAGGGGAGAATCTCTGCGGAGCGAAGGGCACGGCCTGAGACCCGCAGCTGGGATGTGCTGGGACACGCTGGGGCTGCGGGTGTCAGGAGGAGGCTGGGACGAGCCAGGCTGATCCCGGGAAGCACATGGCAGCAGCAAATGGAGGAGCCGCGCGTCATCCCGGCCGGGGTGGGAGCTGGGCGCGGGGGGCACGACCGGAGAACAAAGCCTCGCATTTATTCCTGCCGTCCTTTCACCGTCAGCCCCTCTCTGCCTCCCTGCACTGGATTGTTCCTGCATTTTCTCTGCTTCAGCTGTTTACTGGGTCACCCTGGTGCAGACACGCACACAAAGAGCGAGCCATCGCCGAGCCTGTCCCTGTGCCACCAGCACTGCGAGCCCCTCTGCGGCCCCAGGAGCACAGTGGTGCCATTGATCCGGCTGGCAGAGCGTGCCCGGGGCCAGGCCGGGCTGGGGGCGTGCGGAGCCCCCTGGGCATCCTCCTCTGAGTAGGCTGTGGCGATGGGATTTGAAGGAGGGGGCCCTAAAAGGTCTGGGCTTGTCAGCTTTGCCCACGTTCATTCCCCCACCAGGTTTGGTGGAGGGAATGTCAGCTGACGTAAGGCAGAGTAAACACATGGGTGGACACATTTATTTCACGAGGGCTTATTTTGGTTCAGCTTATCTAAGCTAAGGATGTGTCTCAGCTAAATCGAAATTAACCTTGTTCAAATGGAAACGGAGGGGAGAGGTGCAGTTTCTGTCAGCCAGAGTGTGGCCAGGCAAGGCTGTGGCTTTTGGACAGCCCCCAGCCTGGCCACCCCAATATGTGCACCTTCAAAATTCCAGGGAGATGGGACGTTGCCATCTTCTCCCCTCTGCAAGCTGCAGCAGCGGGTTACTGCACAGACATTTACAGCTTAACCAGGCTGCTTGGGAATGGTGTGTGGTGAAACTCACTGGGAATGTCTGTGTGGGGCCAGTGGGATGGTTCAGCATGGTATGGGGGGCTGCAAGCCTCCTCCTGGGGCTGGCCTGGTGTTTTACACCTGGCAGTTACTGCAGCTGTGATCTTTGCTTTGCCCTTTCTGCACATCCCACCTTGCTTGTGCCGCGGGTGTGTGCCCAGGTGAGCATTCATTCATGCAGGACATGGACATGCCAGGGCAAGGGGCAGGTTTGACAAAAGGAGCTGATTTTATTGCAGCTCATACTTCCTAAAATTAATTTTTTTGCTGTCTGAGAGCTGGAGAATATGCAAGGTTTTGTGTCTCTGGGAATGTAGAGACTTCTGTGAAGATGAAGTCACTTGCAGGTGCTGATCCATGCAAGGTCTGTGTGTCCTGGTGAACACGTGTGAAGACAGAATTGACATTTTAGGTGTGACCATTCCAATCAGTTTCAAGGAACGGCAGCTCCAAGTGCCAACTTCATCTCCATCCCTTTCCCAATACACCTGGCAGCTCTTGCTGCAGCAGCAGTAACACATGTGGTGCACCAGGGCCCTGTTTCAGAGGTGGAATCGATAGAGTAGCATTAGGTCAGGTAGGCTGGAACTCTTCAGGACGACCCCTCATGTTTTAATTCACATTTGAACAAGCCACTGGGGAGCTGTCATGTTGCATGTGACTTCCAGGTGCTACTGTACACTCAGAAAAAAATCAATCAGTTTTTGAACTTGTTCCCATTACGGTTTTTTGCAGATTTTTCTGTTCCATCTCGGTAAAACGCAAACCTTTTGTTCTGAGCTGAAATGACTTGGGATGAGACGCTCGATCTTTATTTAACCTCGCAGAGCAGTATCTATATTAATTTTTTATACACCGTTTTTCGCCAGCCGTGTCGTTCTGGTTTCACTTCCAGTAACGCCCCGGGGCTGTGGGTGAGTCGTGGTGGAGCAGTTGCTCTGTGAGCGAGGGCTGCGTCCCTCTGCTCCGAGCCTGCCCTGCGGAGGCGTCGGCTCTGGGCTGGGATGCTGCCGGGGCCATCGTGAGCACAGGGCTCAGGGCTGTGGAGCAAGAGCTAGATCTGCTGTGTCGGCGGGATCTTTTTTTCCATCGACTTAGAGAGGAAGCAAAACCTGCTGCACTCAGTTTTCTTGGAACAGCCTGCAAGGGGAGCCATCCCAGCACGTCCCCTGGCAGGGGACACAAGGGTGTCCTGCTCCGGTGGTGTTTTCAGATGGGATGCAAATGGCTGGTGGTCATCTCTGCTCCTGGGGGTGGGAAACACGGGGTTGGCAGTTAATCAGTCATCCCTGTTGTGGCTGGCGTTTGCTTTTCCCTGGGGAGTCCCCTGTCAGGCTGATCCCCCAGCACCTGCATCCCCCTCTGGGGTCTGATCCTGCCCCTTGAAGGCTGGGGATGGAGTGGATGTGCAGAGTTTTTGAGTTCTAAACCCTAAAAAGAGCAAAAAAAGTCTCTCCAGGTGGGAAGGCTCTTAGTTTTCTTTAAAAGCAAACCAGGAGCAAATGGGGGAGGAATCCTGTGAATCTGCTCTGTCTCATTCCTGGACCCGAGTGCTGAGCTCCTAATCCTTGCTCCAGCCACTGACTCACTGCATTCGAGTCACAAGATGCCTTTGTAAGCGATCTGCCAGCTTCCCTTCTCCCTGAGCTGCCAGGGTGGAGAAGGCTGCCTTTGGATACCCTCTGCAACCCCTCTGGCTCACAGACACAGGATCAGTCTGGCTGTCAGTCTCGGGACCCAGAGAGCCTGAGGGAGGAGGTGTAAGATCCCCACAAGAGGCAGGTATGGGGTGATGTGGCTTCTCTCTCTGCCCCATCCTGGTGCTGGGTGATGCTCTGGCCCCAGGGCTGTTGCCCTGAGACACAGCTTTCCGTGCTGAAGCACCTGGGGCAGAGTGTCAGGAAAACCCAGCTGTAGAGCCCAGCAACTGATGAGGAGAGAACAGACCCTCAGCTGTTGCCACTGGCCTGGTGTCCTGGCAAAACCACCCCTTTTTCATGGTGGCTTTAAGTTTAGCTTCTGGCCCTTTTTCTGTTCCTTTCCTGTTTCCCCTTTGGTTGTTGTGTTTTAATGGGCTGTTGGAATCAGTCCTGGTTTGAGGCAGCTCAGAGCAGGCAGGAAGGCAGGCAGAGAGTGTTGAAAACCCAAAGGAATCGTGTCTCTCTGCTGAACATCTCTGCATGAGGAGCAGGGGCCAGGTACAGCCGGGCTGTGGCAGGGGACTGAGCTCCATCAGCAGCGACAGGAGCACTCAGGGAGAAAGGAGACAGTGGGAGATCAACTTGCCCAGCTGGAGAGAACCACCCCAGTACCATCAGGGCCATCACTGGGATGATGTTTGGAAGCAGAAGTGCTCCTGCCCTCAGTGGAGCTGCTGTTCCAAAGGACGTGCCGTGAGTCACCAGCGTGGGCACCTTTCCTTCCCCTGCAAACGGGATGTTTGTCAGCTGCCTCACCAGTTTGGGGTAGTCCTTGTGGTCTTCCTGAGCACAGCCAGGGGAAGGAAACTGCCTGTGAGTGCCAGGAGTGGGCAATCCCTCGAGGCAGAGCCGTGGGGGAACAGCCACCGCAGGGCTTTTTGCCTGGAAGTCCCCACGGGGAAGAGCGTTGTGCTGCGTGTGCTTATTTGGGATGTGTAGGACAGAGGGTGCTTCTGCTTTTGCGGTCTTTATCTTCGGTTCACAGAGCTGCGCTTGTTTTCCTTTCACTACCCGGGGGTGACTTTTTTTCCTATTTCCTTTTACATAACGTCGTACACTCGGGTTTGCACAAGAGGTCCCGAAGTCGCTGCTGTTTGTTGCAGGGGTTCAGGGTTTGCTCCTGAGGGTGAAACGAAAGTGAACTCGGGGTTGGTGTCAGCCGTGGGGGACACGGGCCGTGGTGGAGCCGGTTTCTTTAGTTCCCGGAAAGGCCCATTTCCCGTTGCTAGTGGGAAGGGATTATTCTGAGAAGGGGCTGGGGATTGCAAAGACCAAACCCCTACTTGCTGTTTTCTGGCTTTTACCACCTTTCATTGAGTTCTTTTGAGCTTATGCAAGCGCGGAGCTTCAATGGGAAACTCCTGGTGATGTCTCCGAGGTTCAGCTCTGCCTTTTCTTGTCTCGTTAGCCAGTGGGACTGTTAATTCCCAACAGGCACACATTCCTGGCTTCCCATGGGCAGGGTTAATGTCTGCTAAAAGCAGCCCCTTTGAAATCACGGTGCAGAGATACTCTCGGTGCTGTGCTGTACCTGTCTATAGAACAGGCATTTTGTGTAGCTCGACTGAAAGCGAGCAGAGTAACACGAATATCTCGATTGTTAAACCAGCTGTGGTCCAGAGAGCATCAGCAAAAGCACTTTAAGCAGTGGTGCCTCTTCCATGTGTGCTGAAATTAATACCTTTTTCCACTAACAGTTCATTATTTTTGTGCCTTTGGAGGCCAGTGCTCTAACCCGGGGCACGCAGGACCAGAGCTCTTAAGACCTGGTAATTGTTGGGTAATTGTCTGTGTGTAACGTGTGGGGATGCTGTGTGCTCACACTTAATCCTGCACTTTGCTCCTGTCTTACCAAAACCACCTTTGTGACTGATCTCAAACACTTTCCAAAATGCAGAGCCCGAGCCAATGTTTTACTTTGCTGTTTGGCCTTTTGCGTTTTCCCCTCCTTTCATCTGTCAGGAAGAGCCGAAGGCAGAGTCCCTGCTGCTTCTGCTGCTCTCTCCCTAGCTCTGAGGGTCCCTCACACCCTTCCTCTAGGCTCATGAACCTTGGCTGCATCTTAGAGCTCCTTATTAATCCTCTGTGTGAAGACGTGGGGTTTGACACCACGCCGAGTACAAGAACATTCACCAGAGAGCAGAAGAGTTTATTGCACGGAGCAGGAATTCCTCCCTGGTGTAGTCACAAAAGCTTTGAACCATCAGTGGGAGCTCCGGGGCTGGCTGCAGTTGGAAGAGGCAGTCCCCAGGCCCAGGGCAGCCATCTGGTGCAGACCTCCCGTTTCATATTTCAGGGGATGAACTCCTGCAGAGTTCACTCACGGCTGCTTCTGCAAAAGCCTCTGCTCTGCACAACTGGGCAGAGTTAAACATGTGGCTTTTCCTTGTGCCCCTCCAGCCAGAGGCCTTTTTCCTGCTGTGTGGAGCGGACCAGGATTGCACACTGAGCTGGGGAAATCAAATCAAACGTTCATTTTCCTGTGTCTTCCTTTTTCTTGGTGCCCATCTTGAAATGTGTTGGATCTCACTTTCTCTGGGCTTCCAGGTCCCGCTCGTATGAGTTTGGTGGAAGGTGCAGATGCCATGACCATCAGATCTTGTTGCAGATGTTTAAAGCACGGACTGGGCCTGTTGGATTCATCCCTTGTGCCAACAGAAGGGACTATTCACCTGTGTCTCACCTTCAGGCTGAGGTGAAGGAGGGTTTGTGTGTTGGCTGAGCCTGACTCACATTCCCTCCTTCTGAGGGGCAGAAAATTCCAGCAGCTGTGTAGGGCAGGCAGTGGGGAGCAGTGACTGTTGCAATATTTACCAGCACTCCTCTGTCTCTTCAGAGACCATTTTGAAGGCGTTCAGCTTTGGTTGACTTGCTGGAAATCCTGGTGTGGCTGCAGGATTCGGGGTGGCCGGCACAAACATAAGCCACGGGTCAAGGTTTTGTGTCTCTCCCACTTCATCTCCTCACCTGCCAGGGGAGAAACGTGTGCTTGGTGCAGGTGTTGGAGCGAGACTCCTCTGGCTCCGTCCTGCCGCTGCTTTTTTGCTTGGTTGGTTTTGAACCATCGTGTGCAGAATGCACAATCAGCATCTCGGAGGAGCAGCCGTAGGAAAGAGGAAGCTCACACGGAATATAAATAGCCAAATTTTAGAATGTCCCAGTGTAGCAGCTCTCCTGGCTCTTGGCAGGAGCCTGCAGAGCGCTGGGAAGCCGCGGCCTTCGTGTGTGGTTTGCAAAGGGGGAACTTTGGGGGGATATCACACAAGTCAGCAAGACGAAAAATGAATGAATCTGACAGTCTTGGATATGGGAAGGAAATGAAATTTGCTTTTACGCACATCAAAATGGGGAGTATCCCCTGCACGTGACCTGAAATGCAGAGTGAAAACCCTGCACAGTTGTGGCAATACTTTCCACTGTAGTTGCACAGCAGCTGCCAATGATTCATGGGTTGATCCTGAGATGGTTTTTTCCTCCCATATGATTTAATTTATGAATTTAATTGCATGTCAGCAAGCATCTGATTTTTCTTGATATTTTGGGGTTTGCAACTGCCCAGCCAAATCTCTTTTCTGAGTTAGACTGTACAGGGCTCTGGTCCTGCTGGACCCAGAGCTTTCCTCCAGCCTGAAGGCTCAGCTTAAATGGGAGGTACACGGGGTAGGGCTGATGTGCATTTTGGGTGATGAAGATTGGGAAAGATCCCAGGACAAACTGGGAAACGTTTCCATGGCTTTTCTTTCTTTTTGTTGGAAAGGGCAAAGTGGAAGAAAGAAAAGTGGAAGAAAGACTACTTGGCCAACTTGGTTAGGTGCTGTCACTGTAGATGGGTGATCCAGAGTGGACACAAAGCTTTGGCTGTGCTGGCAGCCCTCTCCCAAAGTTGTGCCAGTCCCCTGGGCAGTGTACTTGAACACAAATTTGTGCCATAATTTATCCCAGAGCACGGAACAAGAGTGGGCCAGACACAGGTGCCAGGAAGGATGTCTGGTGTCTGCTGCCTCGTGTGGGTGCTGTCAGGGCTGGTCTGGAAGCCAGTGAATCCTGGGAGAGGCTCCTGATGCTCACAGCAGAGCTTCACAATTCCTCAAACCCCTCAACAAGCCAAACCTCTCCATAGTCTGGCATGAAGTGAGAAAAGCAGGTTCAGCAGAAAGTGAAAAAGTCAGTAACCCTGCCCAGGGGGATTCTCTGCCCTCATTCATTACAGCCATGAATGAGAGGCTTTTTCCAGCTTCCCCTCAGAGCTGGCTGTGCTTCCCTGCCTTGATTCCCTGTGATTAACCAAGCCGTGGCTTGAGCAGGCTGTGATAACAGAGCAGTGACCGCTGCTGTGGTGGTGCTGCTGATAAAGGATGGTGGTTAAAGAGCATTTGGGTGCACGTTCAATCCGTCGGCTCGGGGTCGTGTTCTGCTCCTGTCTGCTGAGATGTGCAGCCTCTTCTGAGCCTGGGGCCTGGGGTGTGGCTGTCCCCGTGCTCACAAGGGGCAGTTTGGAGGAGGATTTTTTGCAGGGAGCAGCATCACTTCTGGGGCTCCATCCTAAGTCCTTCCATGGCAGTTTCTTCCTCAGCGAGCCCTTGTGTTGTTGTCAATGCTCAGGGCTCTTTGAGGGGCAGTTGCAGGGAAAGCTGTGGGCTGGCTCTGGCAGGAGAGCTTTGTCCCCACAACCCTGTGTCCCAGTGATGGTCACCTCCCCCTCTAACCAGCTTACTGCTTTCAGGCGTTTTCTCCCTCTGCTGAGCTGTGGGTTTTGGTGTGTGTTTGTCCATGTCCTGCCATTTGGCGAGAGGGATGGAGGGCGGGGGAGATCCCCGCAGTGTTTAAAAGGATCTGGATAAATCTTCTTAAGGGAGGCACTGACTCAGCAGAGCGTGGTTAGGGAGGAGGAGGAGGAGGGAACCAGATTGTCCTTGTGGGGCTGCAGCTGCTGCTGAGCCTGTGCTGGCATGTGGTGCTGGGGGAGGCGTGTGCCCTGAGAAGCATCACCCCTTTCCTCACCAAATTTTTGGTGTTCTCCATCCTCCAGAGCAGAAATGGGAGCCTCATAGCTGGGTGCCTGTCACCTAGAGGTGCCTGTCCCCTGTACCCAGACCTGTCCTGGCTGTGGCTGACCCAACCCTGGTGCAGATCCCTGGGATTTCCCCCCAGCTTTGAGCTTTCCCCTGGGATTTCTGCCTCATGCAGTGGCCAGTGCAGCCAGAGCTGGTGGGCAGCTTGGTTTGAGTTATTATTTATTAGGGAAATGCACCGAGGTGCTTGGTTCCTGCAGGGACAGATCACTGAGACCCTGCTCAGACCAGGAGGCAGTGTCACCTCATGGGAGGGGCAGAGGCTTGGGGAGGGGAGCAGCCATGGCTGGGCACTGGGCTGTGCTGTCACTGTCCCTTTCGCTGGCTTGTGAGCAGTCCCACCTTGCACTGGCATAGCCTGGCTTTGCTGAAGGGCTGAGATGTGGGGCCAGGGGACATGGGACACACCAAGAGCAGCTTCCCAAAGTCCTGGCTCCACTGTGGGCAGGCTCAGCTGGCCAGACACACTGGTGTCACCTCGCTTGCATTTCTGAGCAGGTGAGGGAGACTCTCACTGCCAGCCAGGCAGCTGCTGCCTTTGGCTCACTGGGATCCCTTGTAGGAGCCACAAAACAACTCTGCCACACTTTGCTCTCCTTGTCTCATGGTGTATCTTGTCTTTCCATGCAGAGCTCCACACAGGAGATCGGAGAAGAGCTGGAGGATGGTGTGATCTACAGCATATCCCTCCGGAAAGTGCAGCTCCATCACACGGCAAACAAAGGGCAGCGCTGGCTGGGGGTAAGCTGGGGGCTCCTCCTGCCACAGGGGAGGTTTCAGATGTTTCCCTGCCATGGGAATCATGTATTTATTTGGGAGCAGGGAGTGGGAGCACCTGCTGTCCTCTGCCACATGGGAAGGGGCACAGGTGACACAATCCGCAGCCCCATTTTGAAAAATAGGGCAACTCTGATTTGTATCTGGATTTTGGCAACCTTGAGGCCTTTCCTGGGATTTCCCAAGTGCTCAGGTCTTCTCAGCTGGGTTGCTGGTGTTTGCCGTCTGAGGAGACTCAGCTTTTCCTTCCCAGTTAGGAGAGCCCCAGGCACTGTAGGGGTCCCAGCCCAGACCTGAGCTTGTGAAGCTGGTGGGAACACTTTGCACTGGATGGTGCCTTTCTTCACCCAGCCCACTGACTTCTGCTCCTGTCCTGGCAGTTTGAGAATGAGTCAGCCCTAAACCTCTACGAGACGTGTAAGGTGCGGACGATAAAAGCTGGGACCTTGGAGAAGCTGGTGGAGTACCTGGTCTCAGCCTTCAAGGGCAATGATTCCACCTATGTCACCATCTTCCTGTGCACTTACCGGGCCTTCGCCACCACCAAGCAAGTGCTGGACCTGCTGCTTAACAGGTGAGGCTGCCCTGAGCCCCACAACACAGCTGGGGGTGGCCAGGAAAGCCCCAGTATCTTCTGCTGCAATGCCTTGGAGGTCTGTTGGCTCTTCCCAGCTCCATCCGCGTGAAGGTTTTGGGACAGGGCAGGGAGGACACAACTTCCCAGAAAGCTGGAGCTCTTCCAGTGAGGTGGTCAGTGCTGGCTGCTTCCCTGTTCCTGTAAGAGGGAGGTTGTGGCAGAAGGAGGGGAGCAGGACACTGCGTAGCAGGTTCATCCTGACCCCTTGGCAGAGCTGGGGGTGGTGTGGAGCGGGAGGAGGCTGCTCTGAGAGGTAGCTGAGTGCAGGGTGCTCACTGCCTGCTCTCTGTGCCCCACCAGGTATGGCAAACTCCACGTGCAGGCGAATGGGGACCACGCCAGGCACACTGTGGACGAGAGGATGGAGCTGAAGAAGTAAGTCTGACTGTGCTGTGGTGGCTCTGGTGGCAGCTCTTTGGGAGGGATGTGTTGTCCCAGCAGTGCTCCTGGGCTTGTGGGGGTGCAGACAGGTTTCTCCTGGCACCTGATCCTCTTTGTCTGTGTTTTTCCCCTTGCTGCAGCACCATCTCCTCCATCCTGGGGGCCTGGCTGGATCAGTACTCAGAGGATTTCCGCAAGCCCCCCGACTTCGCCTGCCTCAAGCAGCTCATCTCCTACGTGCGCCACAACATCCCTGGCTCCGACCTGGAGCGCCGAGCCCGCATCCTGCTGGCCCAGTTCCAGCAGCAAGAGCAGAGCGAGGCCGAGGCAGAAGGTGGAGTCCTCACCCTGCTTGTGGGGTTATTTGGGGCTGCAGGTGGAGGGAATGCTGCTGGTTGGCATCAAGGTCTCCAGAACTTGAGCCACGTGGCTGAACAGCCATAAACCCTGTTTACATGGAGGGACACTGGGAAGCTAATTCAGTTGCAGCAGAAGTGGGATTTTTAAGTGGATTAGCTAATCTGCCTTTAATCCTCTGTAGACACTTGCACCCAGGTTTAAAACGACTATCCTTTTATCTGAGCCTCGTTGCTGGAGGTGTGAAGCCAGATGGGAATTAAGAGCCTGGGAGGTGGGGGGTGGGTGTCTGCAGGGGGCTGGCGTGGGTCGGTGTGGGCACTGCGGTGCTCAGCTTCACCCTGTCTCCTGCAGCTGTGGACCATGGCAGCTGCACCTTCCAGCTGGTGGAGGAGAACGGGGTCGGGGATGGGAAGCCAGATTTCCTCTCCTTCTCCCCAGAGATGGTGGCAGAACAGTTCACACTGATGGATGCTGTGAGTAGTCACCCACCAGGCGGCTCAGCGGTGTTCTGGGCACAGGCTTGGCTATTCCCATCCCTTTTTCCTCCCGGCCTGTTCTCTCCCCAGAGAACCCAAAGAGACCCTTCTCCCTCCCTTTATCTTCCAGGAGCTGTTCAAGAAAGTGGTGCCTTACCACTGCCTGGGCTGCATCTGGTCCCAGCGGGACAAGAAGGGCAAAGAGCACCTGGCCCCCACCATCCGTGCCACGGTCTCGCAGTTCAACAGTGTGGCCAACTGTGTCATTGCCACCTGTCTCGGGGACAGGTCCCTGAAGCCACAGCAGAGGGCCAAGGTGGTGGAGCGGTGGATCGAAGTGGCTCGGGTAGGACAGCTCACCTCCCACCTCACCCAAGGGATGAGGTTTTGCCATGCTGGAATTCCAGCAGATCCTCCAGCTTTTTTTAACCCGAGTCCTGTCACCTCCTTGTCTGTCCCCAGGAGTGCCGCATCCTGAAGAACTTCTCCTCCCTCCGAGCCATCCTCTCAGCCCTGCAGTGCAACGCCGTGCACCGGCTGAAGAAGACCTGGGATGAGGTCCTGCGGTAAGGAGCTCCTGCGGGGCTGGTTCCAAGGGGAAGGACATGCTGTGGGCCTTGAATGTGTAAATGGGATCACCTCAACTCCAGCATTGCCTCTTGGAGTGTGCCCAAAACCCAGGGACCAGTGTCAGGTGTCAGGGACCTAAGGAGGGTGAGGAAATAAAAGCATCATCACCTCACCCTTTTGTGTGAAACATCTTGGAATAGCTCCCAAACAGCGAGGCCCAGCTGGAGCTGAGCATAACTGGGGTCATTTGGGTGAGCAGAAGAGAGCCCAAGGAGGAAAGCCCACTGTGGCAGCGTTGCTGACTTTTCCCCTTGTTTCCCCCTGAGCAGGGAGAGCTTCCGCACATTCCATGAGCTCTCAGAGATCTTCTCCGATGAGAACAACCACTCGCTGAGCCGGGAGCTTCTCATCAAGGTAGGGGGAAGGAGAACCCACATTGCCCTGCTCCTGGCAGGCAGCTCAGGTTTCCATGGTGTTCCAGCCAAAGGATAAAGCCCAGAGCTGCTGGAGTTGCAGGCATGGATGCAGGCAGGGCGTGCTGAGTCTGGGGAGCAGGCAGGGGTTTCAGCAAGGCTGGGATTTCTGTTTCTCCACCCAAAACTCATTACCTAGAGCTGGCAAAACAATCCAAGGAACAGATAAGCAATGGGATGGGATCCAGAGCACCAAGCGACAGCTTCTGCCCAGAGGCAGCTGCATGTTAACAATCTAGTGCAAAATTCTCTTGATTCTGGGTGGGGTGGTGGAGTTGGTGAAAGGCGGTGGCAAAAATGTCTTTATTCTGTGTGGAGCTTCTCCACAGATCCCAGCCTAGCTCTGGTTTAGGGACTGACAGGAAACAAAATGCAAAAGGGAACAAAATGTCCCGTTGAGGAGACATTTATACAGAAATGAGAGCAGCAGTTCCTATTCACTAAGGCTCTCCTCTCTGTGAGCCATGAAAAAGCTTTGGTTTCCTCCTCTTTCCTACAAGGAAAGTTATATAAAAAAAAGCGGGTGTGAATTTTAGCTAAAGGGTATTAGAGCTGTTTCCCACCTGTGCTGATCCACCTCTCCCCACCATCCAGGAGGGCACATCCAAATTTGCCACCTTGGAGATCAACCCAAAGAGGGCTCAGAAGCGGCAGCAGCAGCAGCGAGAGATGGTGAGTCTGGCAGGGCTGTCCCTGTGCCCTGTCCCCAGCAGCTGCCCGGGCTGGTCCCAGCTCTGCTGACCCCACTGTCCCTTCTGTCCCCACAGGGAGTGATGCAGGGCACCATTCCCTACCTTGGCACCTTCCTCACGGACCTGGTGATGCTCGACACGGCCATGAAGGATTTCCTGGATGTATGTACCTCCTCCCTATGCTCCCTTTCCTCCCAGAGCCTAGGCTGATAAAAGGCAGGCTGGTCCCCCATGTGTCCTGTATTCCCACACTGCACATCCTGTATCCCACACTGCATCCTGCACATCCTGTATCCCACACTGCATCCTGCACATCCTGTATCTCACACCACATCCCATATCCCACCCTGCACATCCACCTCTGTCCCAAGGAAATGGGCTACTTTTTCTCAGCACTGTTACCCACACTGCAGTGGCAGCAAGACAGAGATAGGGAAGGGTGGGAGCAATATTCTTCTGGCTGTTCCAATCTGACCTTCATCTCTTTCTTTTCCAGGGTGGGCTGATCAACTTTGAGAAGAGAAGGAAGGTGAGAGCTTTTCCCTGGCAGCTGCACAGGCTGACCTGGTGCAATCACAGGCTGTGCCAGTCACTTTGGGGTTGATCCCTCTCTTTTTTTTACTTCATGTTCTTCAGTTTTGGGGGAGGGGATTCTGGTCTCATGGCTTCCATTTGCTGCAGGAGTTTGAAGTCATCGCGCAGATCAAGCTGCTCCAGTCGGCCTGCAACAACTACAGCTTCACACAGGAGGATCAGTTCGTGGAGTGGTTCCACAGCCTGGAGCGGCTCAGCGAGGCCGAGAGGTGAGTGAGAGGGGTCTGGGGTCGTGCTGGTGCCTCGGGAAGTCCCACCACTCATTTCCTCTGACAGCAGCAGCTGTCCCGTGCTCCCCTCTCTGCTCTGCCTCCCTCACACTTGGTGGCAGCACAGGGAGCTCAAACCCTCCTCTCTCCCCTCCCAGCTATGGGCTGTCGTGTGAAATCGAGCCACTGTCAGAGTCAGCCAGCAACACGTTGAAGGCCAAGAAAAACACCGGCATCATCAAGAGATGGAGCGAGTGAGTCCCTGGTGGGAGGTGGGGGCCAGCGTGGGGCATCCTTGGCTGGGCACTGCAGGGGACCAGGTGGGAATGGCCGCTATCCTGCCAGCCCAATGCACCCTCACCCTGCTCCCTTCTCACCTGCCCCACCTCTCTCCTGGCAGCCGGCAGCCACCAAGCACTGAGCCCTGTGCCAGCGGCAGCTCCCACTCGAAATCCTTCGACCAGCTCAAGTGTGGGCAGTACCTGTGCAGTGGGGATGCCACCGACTCAGTGAGCGTCACCTCCGCCGGCTCCAGCAGCTCCGACGTGGAGGAGATCAACATCAGCTTCATCCCCGAGTCCCCCGACTGCCAGGAGAAGAAGGTACGGGGCAGCTCGCAGGGTCCAGGCCTCCCAGGGCTGGTGTGGCCATTGTATGGGGACTGTCCCACCTCTGCCCTGGCGCTGGGGCTGGGGGGAGCAGGTGGGGGGCCCGGGGGCTGCTCGGGAGGCCCCCTGCCCTTTGCTGCTCTGGCAGCACGGCAAGGCTCTCGTGCCTCCGGTGGCTGTAGTTGTGTCGGTCCCCCGTTGTCACAGGTCAGTGAGATCCCTCTGGCCTCCCTCCCCCAGCGCTGGTACGCCCCGTCTGTGGCCGATGGAGAAGCTAAACCCACTGTGTCCTCCGCATCCCCTCTCCTCCCTGCCCTCCAGTTCTGGGAATCCACCTCCCTCTCTTCCCTGGACACGTCAGGCATCGGCTCAGGCTCCAGCAGTGCCTCCTCCTCTTCTGTTTCCTCCACGCCGGTGACGGCCTCCCGCACACACAAGCGCTCGGTCTCCGGCATCTCCAGCTACTCCTCACTCTCGCTGCCCCTCTACAACCAGCAGGTCGACGACTGTTGCATCATCCGTGTCAGCCTGGCTGTGGACAACGGCAACATGTACAAGAGCATCCTGGTTAGTAACATCCCTGCGGAAACACCAGAGAGGGGTGGCTTGTCCTGCTTGGATACGGGCACGGCCCATTTTGGGAGGAGACTCCAGTGGGAGGCTCTCTGGGCTCACAGCACTCTGTGCTCACAGGTGACGAGCCAGGACAAGACCCCCGTGGTTATTCGCAAGGCCATGGCCAAACACAACCTGGATGGGGACCGGCCTGAAGACTATGAGCTTGTCCAGATCATCTCGGAGGAGAGAGGTGTGTGCTGGGGCGTGGGGGCTTCCCTGGGGCCATGCAGCCCGGCAGCCTGGGCAGCACCAGGCTGGAGCTGGGATGAGAGGTGACAGTAAGAGGGGTCCCAGCACCTGGGGACAAACCTCGGCCCCACTCTGGTCCCCTTTCAAGGAAAGGGCACCTGACTGACCCTCACACTTGTTCACTTCCAGAACTGAAGATCCCCGACAACGCCAACGTCTTCTACGCCATGAACTCCGCCGCCAACTATGACTTTGTGCTCAAGAAGCGGGGCTTCTCCAAGGGGGTGAAGATCAAGCACGGCTCCAGCTCCACCCTGCCCAGGATGAAGCAGAAAGGCCTGAAGATCGCCAAGGGCATCTTCTAGCCTCAGCCCCACTGCCACCCATCACCGTCGGGGCCTTGGGGGCAGCTGCTCCGGGCTTGGCTGTGGCCGGTCCTTGTGCCGCCTTGCACGGCAGAGGAGTGACCCTCACCCACGGGGGACAGCCGTGCACCTCCCTTCCGCACCCAGAGCTGAGAGCTGGGCAACTGGTGTGGGCCTCTGCCTCTCTCTGCACAAGCCCCAGTTCCAATCAGGTCTTTTTTTTCTACACAGGAAGGCAGCAGTGGGGGGGATTTGTCTATTTTTTTGTTTTGTTTTGTTTTTTAACCTTCTACGGTGCGACACGAGTCCAGCCCGGCCAGCCCAGAGCTGGAGCCCGCCTCTGCCATAGGTGCCTTGTGTCCGAGCGAGCCGGGGAGCGGTGACTCGCAGAGGGGCTGTTTGACGGGAGCAGAGCAGGAGCCCCCACCACCCTGGGGCTGCCAAGCCTCCTTCCCCGCTTTCCCAGTGTTACCTCCATGTCTGTCCTCCCTGGGATCACTGGCGTTGCCACCACCGCACAGCTCTGCCCGTCCTTCCCTTGAGAGAAGCCACGGATGCCCTGGCTGGGAGGTGAGCTGGAAGGATGCAGCCCTGCCCCAGTGCTGAGCCAGTGCAGGAGGCTGTGGCCATGCCATGATGGAGTGGGTGCCTCGTGCTCTCCCCAGCTGGAAGCCTGCGTGGTCTCGCTCCTCTCCCGATCCAGCGCATCCTCCAGCTGGACTGGGCCGGCCCACGTTCAAACTTGCACCAAAGATCAAATGCCAGTGTCTCTTCTGCTGAGGGGAGAGCTTCGGGCCGTGCCCCCAGCGCTGCCAGCCTGAGGAGGAGGAGAGCAAAGTTCTGTCTGAAACTGTGTATATAGAGACTTCGGGTCTGTGTGGGCACGCGAGGGGCCAGAGAGCTCAGGGTGCTCCAGGTGCCCCAGCTGCCACTGCCTGACCCACAGAAAGTGCCACTCACCTTGGGCTTTAACCGGACTTTTTCAAACACTGACCATGGGAGAAGCAGCAATGAGACTTTTTTTTGTATAAAACAAAAAAGTTTACTGATTTTTTTTTTTCAGTATTTATTGGTTGTAAATAGAAGAGGCAAACTTGTACATTTTACTAATCCAGCCTCCCCCTCCCCCAGTCCCTCTCCTGTGCCCCCCTGCTATTTAAGGCTGCTGGGAGGGACGCTGGTAGCAGCAGCAGCAGCATTGCTCTGCTGTGCTCATGGGGTGCACACTCTGCCAGCCACCCCCTCCCAAATTCTCTACCACTAATTGCTCGAGCAGGGGCAGAGATGCTTGTTTTAATCACTGTAAGAAACACTAACCAAAGGGGGACCTTTTGTTGATCCTGGCTCCATCTCTGTTTTTTTAAGCGTTTCATTCCTGCAGATCTTTTCCATTTCCCATCCGCCGGAGTCCCCGGGTGGTTGCGGTGCCTTCCCCGGCTCCAGGACAGGGACCATGCCCCAGGGGCCGGGGCTGGTGGCAGGGGTTGGGCCTGGTGGGGAAGAGGCTGCTTGGGTGTGAGCGTGGCTGGCATTGAGCTCCTCCAGCCCCGTGTCCCCTCGGGTGGCACTGCCCATGATGCACATGATGGGAGCTCCTGGCTCCCTGACGCAGGGGCAGCCTCCTGCCTCCTCCGTGCCCAAAGCCCCTGCCCCTGGGCACCAGCACTCCCGGGAGGGTCTCCCCTCTGCTCCGTGCCTGCCCACCCTGGGACTGTCCCCTCCCTTCCCGCCGGTGCCACTGGGGGGACTGGCTGTACCGTATGTATTTTGTACCACTTCAATGAAGGAGCACACTGCCCGGTGTGACTTGTACACAGCAATGTAATTAGTCTTTGCAATAAAATACTGATGCTCAAATGTCTCTGCCCCAAGGCAGGAGCTGTTCTGTTCTCCTTCCCCAAAATGCCAGCACCTTCCTGGAGAAAGAGGGATGCATCTGACTGTGGGGGAGTTCATACTTTATGTTCACCCTGGTGGGTTGAACTTTCTTTTTTTCTGGCTGAGGGACCAGGGCTCACTTTTCAAATGAACCTCATTCATTTGAACCTATGAGTTGAAACTGTTGCATTTTCCGAGTGTCATTTGTTGGGTTTACTCCTTTTGTTACAAGTAAAGGCTTTAAAAGCAACAGTCCATAGGACCTCCTCAGTGGAGGAGGTCTTAACTGCTTTTAAAAAAGCAAGCTTGGCTCCAGGTGTGGTCGTAACACACTGGGGAATGCACAAGACCCAGAAAATGCCAGCAGATCTTTAATTTCTGTGACTTTCTTCTGGTGGGAATAATCCAGCTGGCAGTGGCCAACTTCTGTGAACCTGAAGCTCTGCCCCTTTTCCAGCTGCCTTCAGTCCTTGTTAACTGCTAATTGGGGAAGTCAAAACAGACCTGAGAAGTGC
The DNA here is from genome assembly GCF_017639235.1 of Corvus kubaryi. Taxonomy (NCBI): domain Eukaryota; kingdom Metazoa; phylum Chordata; class Aves; order Passeriformes; family Corvidae; genus Corvus; species Corvus kubaryi. The sequence goes on along the minus strand of NW_024582065.1, from coordinate 6,676,528 downwards.
ATCAGGTAGTGAGGACAGCAAACATTCACACCCCAGGAAGGGAATTATTCACTGACAGAAAGTGTATTTTCCTGCTGGCTTTATTTCCAAGACGACCAGCGAGGCTCAGTGCTGAAGGCATGGCACAGTAATTTCATTCCCTCTGGACAAGCAGAAGGGCAGAACCTGCCTTAGGGACTCCAGGAGCTCTGGAGTGCTTCTTTTCCCAGCATCTCCTTGGGCACCTTTTCTATTTTCCACACGGCCACCAACCTGGAGAGAGTGCACGCCCACACACGGAGAGATTTGGGAACGCAGCTTCTCCCCATGTCTGCTGTGTTACCAGCTGGTTTGGATTCTGGGCTCACTCTTGGGAGTTTGCTGAGTCTGAACTTGCTGGAGGGTTTCTCAGCCAGCAATTCCAAAAATGCAGGCACTGGCTCCCAAACATCCAGAATGACGCCCACCAGCAGTCACTGCAGAGAGATCATCATCAGCTTCGTACAAGCTCTGCTTCCCCAGACCCTGGGCAGGGATGCCAAACCCTTGGCTCTCAAGGAGCAAGAGCAGAGACAGTTCTGTCCACAGCAGCCAGACTGCTCACTGAGTTCACACATAGTCCAGAATTTCTGTCTCCATTTCATTTTCACTCCCATCAGAAGGCTTGAAGTCCTCTTCCTCCTCCTCTTCATCATCCTCATCCTCTCCAGACTCGTATGCCAGCTGTTCTTTGCCATCTTCACTGCTTGTTGTATTTGAGAAAAGAGCTTAAATTGGGAAGAAAGAAAGACACTGTGATGCCTCTTCCAGTGCAACCTGGGGGCATTTGCAGTTGAATTCATACATGTGAGAGGAAGGCAGCAGCCTCAGGGACTCATCTAATGTTGCACATCTTAACAGAATCTGATCAAGCCAGAGCAATCCGTCTCCACACTCCAGGAAGGAGAACATCAGCAGAGCTGCAGTGCTCCTCTCCTGCCTCATTCTGACCCAATTCACTGGGATATTATTACTTTGGCCCAGCATCATGAAGAAATAATTTCCTCACTTCTTGTTCAATCAATAACATCAATAAAAAGTAAAATGCCAGCAACAGATACATCAGTCAGAATAAAGTCTTGATTATTACTGTGCAAAGACATTTAAAAGCTGAAGGGTTGCTACTGGGAAGATGAACTAGAAAACCTTAACTCCCAGCCATCCCTAATGCCAACCCACATTCCCATTGCAGGCCAGCAGCCTCAGCTCCCACACTGGAATGAGCTACATCCCAAAGAACACACAAAGGAGGGGGCAGACACAGGAACACTTCTGCCTCAGTGCCAATTACAACATCCTCATGTTCAAAGCATCCTTACCAGGCCTGGTGGATCTGATGATCTGCTTTATCATCAGGGACATGCTGTCCCTCAGGTCATCACTTGTCTTAGCAAGGCACCATCCGTCCCGCTCCGTGCATTCCGACTCCGTGCCGTCATTCCGATGGATGATCTTCTGCAGGCTAAAGAGCAGCAAAAGGGAAGGAAACGTTAATCTTCTGCACTCAGATGTGAGTTTCAGATGAGACAGACTGATTTATTTCCATTTCACTTCACTGAGCTGGAATAGCACAGTTGGTTATGCAGGTAATTGTCAGATGGGAAAGGAAGTTCATGGGTAAAAAGGCTGTTCTGTTTTTATTGAGAAACTGAACACCTCTGATGTTCCTGCTCAAGGGGAGAGGGGTGAATGACAGGGTATAAACAACAAGCTTTGAAATCTGTCTCTGTCAGTGTGCAGTACCTTTCCACATTTAAGTCACAGAGCTGGTAGAACATCTGTCGGTAAGGGGGTAAGGCTCCTTCTCGGAAAACGTAGACAGATTCCTAAGAGGAAAGAAGGAAAGGATTCATGTGCATTTTATGGTGTAACAGGACAACTCTGGCATAACTGAAAGTACTTCCAATGGGCTGATTCAAGAAGAAGGTACTTCCAAGAGAAACAAGTTCTAAGGCATGGATCTGTACATGGCAGAAGATAAAGCTGAATGAGGAATGCGCCAGAATGTCCCTGCAGCCACAGTCACACCAGCACTGCTGTGCAGAGAAAACACTTCACCTCTCCAACCTGCAGCTCTGTCTGCAGCCTGTCACTGCCTAGCAGTGCAGCATGGGCTTCATTCTAGCAAAAAGGGAAGAGCAAGACTCATTTATTTATTCCACCCTGTTGGATTTTGCAGCATGACCTGATAAAGACATGGTGATTTTTTTGCACTTCGCTGCCCATGAAGTTCCAATTTTATCAATTGAAGCAAAATGCTCGTCACATCTAAGACTAGGCTGGAGAGCACCAATCCCACTTGCAGCATGTAAGAAATACACTCAGATTATGTCCCATAGTGCCATGTCCAACTAGGAACTTCCCAGATAAACCTGAGCACATCAGCTCACTCACAGCTGATCCCTTGAGGACTGATAAACAAGGAAACATCCCTATTTCACTGAGATATTTCAAGATTTCAGTATAAAAGGTCATGCTTACCTTCAACTTGTACCTGCTGGAGGGGGACTTTTTTGCCCCAGATGTACCAGCTGTACTCAGCCCCTGTTTCAGGCCATGGACACTGACTGTGTGACTTCCTGAAAGGCAAACAGAGAGTCCTAATTAGGGACATCTTTCATATTGTACTGTCACTTCTCTGTTGATTCAACAAAACCAGACCAACCAGCAACAGAGCATGTGCTCTGTTCATTCTTCACAGATGTTACTGGACAGTCCCAGGAAGGGTGCTGAGTTGGGCAGCTTTTTCCAGAGTCCATTTGTTCGTAACTTTAACCTTTTCCACTCTCCGTTGACAGAGAAAAGAGAACTCCCCCATTCTCTGCACCTCAGTGAATGCTGAATGCCCAGTGTGGCTTGCAGAACTCCCTCCTGCCTGCTAACAGATATTGTGGCTCAGCCAGACTCCCACAACACTTCCCAGCAGGAGATTTTTCTACTGGCTTAACAGCAGCAATATTATAACCAGAAAACAAGCTCCAGTTTTGTCTCTGCTACGACACAGGAAGACCCTTCACCATCTGTGACTAGGCTGGGGCAAACAGAGAAACAGAAGAGCCAGGCAGCCCTTCTGGCCCAGCATACCTTGTTTCTTGACAGTGATGGGCAGGCTGTAGTTGTATGTGCTGCGTTTTGCTTTCACAGGCATGTCAGTAGCAGCATAACCTAGAGGGGAAAACCAAAAACCAGTAATGAACTGAGGGTGAGCACCCTGCAGAATATCCCCAGCTCAGGAACACAAGGGCTGGACTGGTGTAAGAAGGGCAGGTTGGTCTTTGGGATATGCAGATTTTAGCAGGGTGGGGAGAAGAGATCAACAAAACCCTTTAACTTGGAAATGCGACCTGATGTCAATGAGTGGATGCCAGCTCTGTCATAGATTTATTAGATGACATCAGAAACTCCTTTTCCTCAACTTGTCCTCTGCAAAATTAGAGCAGGGAACCCCACATCCAAGGTCTGAGACCCAGCACCCTGCAGGAGATGCTGAGACCCTTGAGGAAAAGCTGCTATATGAGCACCAGAATTCCTGCTTGGTGCCTCCCCTGGGTGAGGAGCAGGATGCTCTGCTACACCCACTTGGGCTTGGAACACATGGAGGAGGAAGGTCAGAGTTTATAATGTGCCAAATGAGGAAAGACATACTGCACACTATGAAAGAAAGTATTATAGGAATTCGGAAAGAACTACACTAAGCAAGGAGCTCAGGAGGTGACATGTTCATCAGAGCAGAACTATGGCAAAAGAGTTTGAAAAACACATAAAAAGAAAAGTACTACCAGGATTAACCAGAAAGCAGAGAGAGCAGCTCTGTGGGTTGGGCCCTTTTACCATATTTCATTCCACAGCGAATTCGGAAGTCCAGTACTTGATAAATCTTTGCTTCAGGGTGTTTTCTGGGGTCATACCCAAACCTAACCCATAAGCTTCTCCAAGGACCTGTTAACTGCACAAACACAGGAGGGAAGATGGTTACAAAAAAGCACCATGGTGTTGCACTTTCCTTCATTACAGAGTTACAGAGTTCTTGGAAAGTTCTAGTATTTCCCCTCATTGCCCAAAGATACTTGTTTTACCAGCTCTTTGTTCACTTGCCATGGCACTATTTATACACTGAAACTTGGCAATCAAAGCATCAAAGCACAAATATTTGTGTGCTTTTACAAACCAACCTGCAAGGTCAGTCTTGTTTGTGTGGAAAAATTCTACCACTGCCAGGTGAACAGTCACTCAGAGTGTCTGACTGACCTGCAAAGGTGATTAGAACCTATGGAGCAAATAGTGACCCAATCCTCCTTGGCTTCAACTTTAGTTCCAAAGCATTTCCTTCCCTCTGTCTCATTACCTAAAATTAAGCTCAGGTACTCAGTGGTAGGACCTCAGAAGTGGTAAAGGACCAGGAACAGCCAGGGGGTGCTCCCTTGCTCACAGATGCAGCACTCACCATGTAATAGGCCAAATATGGCAGCAGCAGCTTCAGCTTGTCTGGATGGACACTGATATTGGCCTTCACTGCGTTCCGAGACCACACGGGACGGACTTCAAAGAGCTAAAGAAACACACAAACAACCACAGAACAGTGGGAGGGGGGTTACCAAAGGCAGAGCAGCTTTCCAAGTGGACCTAGTTCTGTATCAGGGCCTTTGGCCCTCAGTTTGAGCTACTGGGTGGTAATGTAAGAACTCGTGGCACAAAAAGGGGCTTAATGTGAGCTGGCCAGAGATTCAAACCTTGACTTGCAGAATTGAACTGAACACAGCAGTGTCAGTAGCATCTGCTCATCCTCACTTACAATCACCAAGAATTTCTGGGGAAAAAAATGCACTTTTTCCTCCCCAACTTGCTGCAGGACAGTGCTCAGGTCAGGAGTAAGGCACACACCTTTCTCAGCTCTTCCTCCACCTTTTTATCCACAGGATTGGTGCACACTTTCTTCCAGTTCTGGACAGCAGCATCCAGGGGTTTAGTCGGGATCTCTTCATCATCAAAGTTCACAAAGATGGCATTGTGTGGGCGCCGGGCCCTGCTGAGGCCAATCAGGTTCTCACCAGACACCTGGGGATTGTTGTATCCCTCCCTAAGGAACAGGGAAAGACAAAAGGGACTCAGCTGGGTGAGCAGGAGGTTGGTTTAACTTTGGTCCAACCTCCCTTGATCACACACTGGTACCATAAAACCACTCATGGCACCACTGAAGAAAAGAAAATTTAAGTTTGAAAGAAACCTAAAACCTCAAAGCTACATCCATTTGCACACTGATAGAGGAGCTCTGCCCTGGCTGGCAGAAAACCCTCCAGCACTTGGGACTGATCGGTATGAAATGTGTTGGAGCACTAAAGGCTTCACCCTCTGCATTTGCTCTCCGGGAGCTACTGCAGCTACTCAGTGGGACAGGGGCAAAGCAAGAGAGAACTGCAGGTACCAACTCAATCTGGAAATCTTCCTTTAAAAAGTGCTGGTGAAGGCCAACAGTGAGAACATGAAAGATGTTTCTTGTGGGAGATCTCCCAGATTGTTCTTCTGGCAAAGCCAGTTGGGGCCAGGACTGCACAGGAACACATGGCACTGACTCTTGCAAGCCCTGCCCTTGGCTCCAGCCCACTGGAAGCAGGCAGAAGGCTGTATCCTGCATCCCACACTGTGTGAGGTGTGCTGGGAGAGGCATCATCTTCACCACATCCCCAGCTCCCCTCACCTGGCAAATCCTCAAGTGGAATTTTGCTGAGGTTGCCACTGCCAGGCAGTTTCTGGGCATTTTTTTTTTGCCTCTGTTGTGCCAAATCAAGAGGGATAAAACAGCACAAGGGAGCAGATTCAACAGGTGAAATACATGGAAGATGTATCATCAGAAAAGGCACTAACCTGTGCTGTATATCTGGGCGATAAAAATAGTCAATGGGAGTGTCCAGACGTGAGAAAATGGGTGGTGGGATGTAAAGAGGTAAGTCCCTATTGAAAAATTCTTCCTTCTCTGGTTTGAGCATCAGGACTTTGTCATACATGGAGGTTTGTTTGCCATCAGGGCCAGAGTGCATTGCCAGGTACTGGAAATCAGACATTCCTGTAAGAAACAAGGGTTAAAACATGGTGAACTTTGCTGTGAATTCAACAATATTTCTCACACTCAACTTTAAGGAGCAGGAATCTGATAAGTTTATACAAAGGTTTATCCTGCAAGGAGGCTATAACAACAGGACACTTGATTTTCCTTCCAGTCCTCAACTGGTTAAAGGGAAACACTTCCCTTTCCCACCAAACATCCTCATCTCCAAGCCATGTGCACACAAGCCCAAGGGTTACCTTGAAATTTGTAAACAGTGGTGACAATCCCAAGAATCTCCATCTCAAACTGGACTTCTGGCTGGATTTGTTCCTCGGTGTCCAACTGCTGCTTCTTCTTGGTCCTCCTCCTCACCCTGAGCAGCATGGTGGAGGTGGGGAAGCGGTTGGCACACACGGGGTGGCAGTAGGGGTCCTTGGGGCGGAAATACAGCTCCAGCCTTTTGGCAGGGTCGGCGTAGATCTGTCAGCAAGGGCAGGCAGAGCCCCTGTCAGCATCCCACCCACACAGCCCCACACCCCTGTGCCAGCCTCCAGCCCCACACGCTGCCATGGGCACCGCTGTTCCCCTCACACAGCCTCAGGGGGATCATTGCTGCCCCACCAACACCTGCAGCACATCACAGGGGTGTGCAGCCTCTCCCATCCTGGGTATTGGGAAGAAATAAATAAATGAGAAATATAATATCCTGGATGTGAGGAAGAAATTCTTCCCTGTGAGGGTGGTGAGGCCCTGGCACAGGCTGACCAGAGAAGCTGTGGCTGCCCCATCCCTGGCAGTGTCCAAGGCCAGGTTGGAGCAAGCTGGTCTAGTGGAAGGTGTTCCTGCCCATGGCAAGAGGGTGGAATTCAATGACATTTATGGTACCTTCCAACCCAAACCATACTATGATTTTACCAGACACCGCCTGAATCCCTGCTCAGGGAAGCAGCATCACCCCCAAACCACACGTGGGCCCTGCGTAGGGACATGCTGGCTTGGAACGACTCCCACGTAGGGGCTCGCCCCGGCCCCCTCTCGCCCCCAGCCCCCCGCCCAGGCACAGGCCCGGTCTCGCCGCTCCTCACCCTCTGCCCAGCGAGTCGCCACCCGCCCCACAGCCCCCGCGCCCCCTCACCCGCGACACCCCCTGCTCTCCTCCCAGCGTCCGCAGCATGGCCCCGACGTCCCGGACGAGCCCCGGGTACTCCACGCACACCAAGCGCGGGGCGCGGGGCAGCTCCAGCACGGCCGAGCCCCGCGGGCCCCGCTGCTGCCCCGCCGCCATCGCTGCCCCGCCGCTCTCGCCCGGCGCCGCCCCGCGGGCCGCGGCGCGAAAGTTCCGCCGCACGGCGGTTCCGAGGCGGCAGCGGCGCGCTCGGCGTGTGGGGAGGGCGAGGCCTGAGGGCGGCCTGAGCTCGTCCTGTCCTGCTCGGACCTGCGGCTCCTCAGCCCAGCTTGTGACCATAAACAGATGCAGAATCACCTCCCCCGTGTGTTATTTTGTCCTCGTCCTGCCTGGACAACGAAGGAAAACAGCCCTGACTGAGCACACGCTCACATGCATCCATATGCCGCTTCTCTGATCGTGCAAGGAATCTGGTGTAAATTCTCATTAAAACAAGCTTTTGCTTCCTAAGAACTTCAGTCTTCATCCCAGCAATGTTTGATGCCACAGAAGGTGGCAGATGAAGGAGATAAAGGTGAGGGTGAGAATAAAATTTGCCACAAGGACAGCTTGTCCAGCACTGGCTGTCACAGCCAGGGGAGCACACACTGCCCACAGGATGTTCCATCCTGCCTGACCTTGACATCAGCGAGAAACTCCTGTCATGGCAAACACACAGAGAACCAGAGTCACTCAGTTACAAGCAAGCCTTTAATGATCTCTAAACTATATTTCTTTCTTAGCTTTAGAACATTAACTCCGACTGGGAGATGTTGGCGACCTGCGGCAGCTGCCGATAGACCGAGTTCCAGAAGGTCACAAACCGGGATCTCAGGTCCTGCTTCACAGAGTTTTTGTTCATCTCGTTGTTGATATCCAGGTAGTACTTGCCCTTGTCGCTGTAGGCTGGCCAGGAAACGGGCACGTCCGAATGGCCTTTGTTGGGATCACTGGGGCAAAAGGAGACACAGAAACACAGTTTTGAGGTTTTTGGCAGGAACCTTGTCTGCTCAAGTGAGACTTTAAGTGAGAAAAAAGAGAGAGTTGACCCTGGCACAAGCAATAGGAATTCTGCCTGCCAGGAGTGAGTTGATGACCTGCAATCTCCTCCCTCAGTCGCCACTGGCATCATCCCAGCTTCACATAGGGACTTAAATTTTGTATGAACATTAGGATTCAGGAATAAGAAATACAGACATGGAACACCCTGCTTCTGGGAATGATCCTGAAAACTTACTGGACAAAACCAGCAGCCTGAAATTCTGCATCAAGCCCCAAATGTGGAATAGGAATCACTCACCCGCTCCTGGCAAAATTGGTCCAGTAAGCAATCATGGCCTTTGAGACGGTCCTGTGCTTGGGCAGGTAGCCCAGGGGGGTGGCAAAGGGCTTCCCAAACACGTACTGCAGGTCATCAGCATGGTCTGCCCCGACCCAGCTGGGGTAGACAGGCATGCGGGACGGCTGGGAGAACACGTAGCTGTAGGTCTTGCCACTCCTGGGAAATAAAAGGGACTGGATAAGCAGCTGTGAGGGGACAGCAGAGCCCTCTTAAGCCACTCCTCATCCCCCCAGGTCGGCTTTGGGTTCCTGCCAGGGCTGAGCTGCTCACTGGGCATTCTGCAGGTGCAGGTTCAGTGCCCACTGTGTGGGAATCAGGAAGATGTAGTCAGTGACCAGGTCCACCACTGTCTTCTTCATGACCTCCTGACTGGGTTTGTCACCCCAGCTCTGTGTGTAGATGTTGTAGGTGGCATTGGCTCCAGCCTCGCCCCTGTCCACGGTGAGGCCTTTGATCAAATCATACACCTGCTCCCTGAAAAGACAAGTGACATTAATTAATTACAGACCAGCAGCTTCAGGTCAGGCAGGGATCTTGCCTGGTCCTTTCTCTTGAGGGCTCTGGACTTGGCAACACAAGGCCTGGGCACCCAGGCTTGGAGCGACATCCTGTTATGAAGGCTGTGCCCTGTCCCCTCAAGCCTGAGTCGTTGGGGCTTGGGAGCTACACTGGAGAGAAGATGGCTCCTGTTGAGGGCTCCAAGGGCATCTGTCACTCACGCAGTGATTTTCACCAGCGGGCGGTTGATGGCGGGTAAATCCACGCCGGCAAAGATGTGCCCATCCATGTTATTGACCCCGGCCAGGTAGTCAATGTCGGCAGCGTTGGCAAAGAGCTTCTCTGGCATGTCTGGGAGGAAATCCCCATCGACAACAGGAGTGAGGGCGAGGGTGTGCACCAGGGGCACTGCAGCAGGAGACAAGAGCAGAGTCTGTTAGGAGCTGAGGAAACACAGATGAGTGGTCTGGCATAGCCCA